>NC_044317.1:5826544-6086544 GCF_007474595.2 Lynx canadensis
GTGCCTTCTATCTCTCCCTCTTAGCTGCCTGAGAACCCCCTACTGCCCTATTCCCCAGTCATCTTAAATACAGTTTTCCCAGGTGGCCTCCACTGGCCCCACTGCAGAATCAATGTCCCTTTATCTGTATTCCTTGAGCACACGATGTGTGTAAATATCACACCATGGCACACAGTAATGTATGCATTTGTTCATATATCCAAACCCTCTACCACACCATGAGCTTATCAAGAGCCGAGGAAAGCCCTTATTCTTTTTGGTAGAACCTGGGTTTAAGTACCACCAGCAACATTATAAGTATCTAATGAATATTTGTTAAATAAAAGGAAGGAATGACTGTTTGTTAAGTAAATTAACCAAGTGCTCTTGGGGTGAATTACACAGCATCCTGGCTGCAATTCCATCATCTAGAAAATGAATGTTTTGTGCCAATAGTTCTCAATCATGGCTGCATCCCATAATCATATGGAAAGAGCTCAAAAATGCAGGTTCTCAATTGTATCTCCAGAAAACCTCATTCATTCATTCATTCAATAAATATTTATTGAGCACCTACTACTCACCATACCTTGTTTCTGGCACAGGAGCCCCAGCTGTGAATCAGTCAGGCCAAGGCCTTACCCCCATGGAGCTCATATGCCAGCAACTTTATTAGCTCATATTTGCTGAGGCCCTATGACACTCTAGCATTGAAATAATGGTTTTACCTGCGTTAATCTACTGAGTTCCCACTTCAACCCTGAGAGGTGGGACCTTTTATTTACCACAGAGGGGCAAAGAGCTTCACTTGGTCAACATCACACCTGTTATAAGTATAGGAGCTGGTTCAGAAGCCTGATTTCAAACTGGTTCCCCTACACCAGACTGCTGTACTGATAACACGTCTGGGAGAGCCAATGGGGCCCAGACACTGACTTTCCAAACTACTGTTTAAGACAAATCAATGACTCACAGTGTTTGCCACTCATTGTAATGGATTCAAACAACTGTTCGCAAAAAGCTGGCCAGTATAAACAAAAGCCCTTACAATAAATACAGTAAAGCTTGTATTTAATCAAATGCTTAAAAAAGAGAAACCACTAGTATCCACTCTGCATCCAACACAGTATTCACGCCTCTGGTAACCTGTGAGCTACAGATGAGAAAACTGAGGCTTAGAGAGGTTCAAAGGGACTATCTGAGACCACTCGGTAGTGAATGGTGAAGCTGGATCTTGAACCCAGGACTTCCAGACTCCAAGGAAAACGTGGACTTTTAACTCTCAGTAACAGGGTCTCTCCACACCATCTATCCCAGAAAGCCTCAGGCCAAAATTATATCACAAGCTAATGACAGCAACGTAAGAGTGTTCTGCTCACGGGACCCTGGAGAGTAGGAGCGAGGGCTCAAATCTTTCCATCTTATCAGATTTCAACATGAAACCTCCCCAGCAGCAAACCAGCAACAACCTTCACATAGGACTTCACAAATTGCAAACAGCTTTCCCATCTAATACCTGATTTACTTTTCACAGTCCCCCAGTAAAAGAGACATTGACCACAGCCTGGAAGGTACTCCAAATACAGTAAAACCTTGGTTTGTGAGCACAATTCATTCCAGAAACACGCTTGTAATCCAAAGTGATTCACTTGTATGTCAAAGTGAACTTGTAGAACCATGGGCTCAGTTGGGATCATGTGACGTTTGGCATCCCATACTACTTACACTGCAAGACACCATTCATTTATCAAGTTAAAATTTATTAGAAATGCTTGCCTGTCTTGCAGAACACTTGCCGAACAACTTACTCATAATCCAAGGTTTTACTGTATTCAAAAACAAAAATTAGCCATACCCCCCGGATGCGGCCACACCAGGGTATACCTGCCAACTCTCACACCAAAGTGAGAGGCTGTCCCATCTGAACCCCTTTCACATCAGTAACTAGACCATCCCCTGCCCACCTCAGGGCTTTGGCACTTTCCGTTTCCTCTCTTAGCACCGCCTCCTTCCTCTCGTCCCCATTTCTAGGTACCTCCTGCTGATACTCCGGGTGCACTTCTGGAAGTCACACGTTCAGGGAAGCCTTCCAGAACAAAGCTGCCAGGGGTGAATCCCCTCAACACTCGCCTCTATCCCGCAGGGGCTGCTTACTAGAGATACCTGCAGGAGCTGCCCTCCACCAATGGCAGAGGAGGAGGCGGGGACAAGTACTCACTCATTGGTGGGGATAACTGTGACACGTGCTCAGTCTCCCAGAGTCTCTCGTGGGCTCAGCTGCAATTGCCCACAGGAGTAGCTAGCCGACTTAATAATAGTCCCTTTGTTGGCTGCCTTCTCATCCCTGTCTCACGTCCCCATTCCCCCACCAGTGTTCCCTGGGATCACCTCCTGAAGAAACAGCATACACACAAATCTGACTGAAATAGCTTCTCTGGGGACACAGGCTAAGTCAGGTCTCATTTGACAACATCTGCAAGGCCCTGTGTTTTTCTTTCAGGGAAGGAACTCATCTTGAGTCATTACACATGCATTTGGGGGGGATTATCTGATGCCTGGCTGTCTCCCCCACTAAATGGCAAGTCCCTATGCTACTGGGCTGAATTAACAGCCCCCAAAGAGATCATCCCTGGAACCTGTAAATGTTAACTCAGGTGGCAACAACTTTGTAGGGATGATTAAATTAATGATTTTGTGATGAGATTATCCTGAATTATCTATGTGGGCACTAAATGCAATCACAAATATTCTTATAAGGAGGAGGCCAGAGGAGATTTGACACAGAAGAAGAGAGGCCACGTGACCACAGAGACAGAGATTGCAATGATGTGGCAAAAATCAAGGAATCCCGACAGCCACCAGAAGCTGGGAGAGTCAAGGAATGTATTCTCCTCTTGAGACTGTCAACACCTTGACTCTGGCCCAGTGAAACTGATTTTGGCCTCCAGAAGTGTAAGAGAATAAACGTGTGTTGTTTTAAGCCACCGCGTTTATGGTAATCTGTTACAGCAGCCAGAGGAAACTAATACACCCATAAAAGCAGCTTACCTATTTCTTGATGCTTCTGGCTCCTCTCAAATCCTTGTACCTGAGGCTGAACCAACAACATCTGTATCCATGTGTGTTAAGGGTTGAATTACGTTCCCCCAAAATGATGTGCTGAAGTCTTAGCCCCCAGGACCTGTGAATGTGGAAACAGATCTCTGCGGATGTCCTCAAGTTAAGAAGAAGTCATTTGTGGGGGAGGGGAGAGCTAACCCACCAGGACCAGTGTCCACATAAGAAGAGACAGAGACACACAGAGGAAAACTCTATGTAATGATGCAGGAAGAGGTTGAAGTGATGTCTACAAGTCCAGGAATGCCAAGGATTTCCAGCAAAGCCAGAAGCTAGGAGAGAGGCATGGGGCAGATTCTCCCCGAGAGACCAGAGGGAGCAAAGACTTGCTGACATCCTGTTTTCAGACTGTTATCTCCAGAACTGTGAAACAATAAATTTCTGTTACCTTAAGCCACCCAGTTTGTGATCCTTTAATCTAGGAGCTCTAACACACTAATGCAAACCCTTTCTGCTATGTCTAAACTCCAAAGTCACCTAAAGGTCTGGCTCAGGCAGCACTGGGAACTTAGAGCCCTCGCTACGTGCATTTCTGAAGTATAACAGCCATGCTCTCGCAGTTATTAATTGTCATTAACCCACTCTGTGAATGCCCTGTTAGCATTATGAAGCCCTCTGAGCTGGGATATGGCTTTTCTAAAGATGTCACAAGCACCACGGGAAGTTCCTCACGTTGCAAAGGACGCACAGGCTCAAAGTCCCGTGTGGCTGCCAGTGAGTTGCCCAGCCAGCGTCAGCACCCTTCTGCACTTCTTACAACAAAGTCAGGCCTCGCTCCCTGCTCCGCTTTCTGCTTGCACATTATTAACATGTAATGAGAAGTACGTTCTGCTTTATTGATCTTCAGACCAGAGCTACGTGGGATGCTGCCTAAGAAAAGCCCCAAAGGATTGCATTTGATTTGTGCACAGAACAATAATCTCCCTCACCAAATCAGCAGCTAGATTGCTGGATGGGTGGGGGTTTCACCTTGAAATTGTTGGCATGGTAGCAAAACAGGAATGTCTATATTTGCTAATCCTTGCTCAAATATACATCCTGCTGCTGGCACCCTGTCAGATGAATCCCTGGGAAATATCAGGCCGTGCTGTGGAAGCGGGAAAATGCACTGCAGAAGAGATTAGAACCACAAGAGGACACTGATGTGCCTCACGAAGTGCCAATGACGGGCTTTTGTCTTTGCAAAATGGCAAGCTACAATCTCAGTCAGCCCGTCTCCCTTTTTCTTCTGCTTTCAAAATATTCCTGTCTAGAAAAAAATCTCCGATCCAAGAACGCCAGAAATGCCCTCTCTTCCTTAGCTCCGTCCCATTTTACCAGACGCCTTTTATGGGTTGTTTGTTAGTAGCTGAGCCATGCGTTGGCTGCTACTTGGTGTTGAAAACACAAGGGTTAGCCTCTCCACACTCTGCCAGCGGCTCAGTTCTTTGGCTCAGCCTGAAGTCAGATAAGAGGCCTTCCAGGGAAGGTCAGATTCAAGATCACAGGACACAGAGCAGCAGGACTGCCTGGGGGGAGTGCAAAAGCTCTCAGAGAGTGTCTGGTCTCTTCCAGTATCCCAAGAGCCTGGGGTTCAAAGTTGCTGTGCACCCCTCTCTCTCCAGCCACCAGTAGACCCCTGCCCTCTCCATGCGTTGAAACCACATGCGTGAAACCCTCCTGGGGAAGACTTTCCTCCTGGGCTCAGGCATGTCCTTTCAGTTCCTGCCTTTATGGGCTTTTCCAGGCCTTGGTAGAACATCTTGTGAGACATTGAAACCGGCAGCCTATCCCGAGCCCATTTGTCAGGGGGAAAGGTGATGAGACTCCTCCATGTCACCCTTATAAAGACAGAGGGAGTGTCAGATCCAAACCGGGGCTAAGACAGTTCCAGGTTCTAATGGATTCAGCTCTCCTAATTGCCTGTGTAGTATGTCTGTTAAATTTAGATAAGGCCTAAAGAGGGCCCAAAGAAGATCCAGGAGGGAGTCACAAAAATGATTAAAAGGTTGTAAAATTGGGGCTTATGGATGGAGGAATTGGGGGTTATTTATCCTGGAAAAGAGAGGGCTGAGGAGGGACATATAAAGACTTCATACAAGATTAATTATGTAAATAAGCAAACACCCAGCCAGCCTGGAATCTCAACCACTTGGCAGGGGGAGTGGGCAGTGGGGAGGGCTACTGATAGTTTTAAAATCGTTAGTTGCCCGCTCAGATTTCTGAAGGATTCGTTGTTGCTGGGTAATACAAGTTATGGATATGCCAAGTCTGTTTTAATGAGTCCAAACACCACCCACTAAAAATCATTTCCAGCTAAGCATGAGATTAAGGCAGTTTTTCTTTGTCCGTTGCCACAAGCAGGGGGCTTGCAAGGTGCCTTGTTCGATGACAGATTCCAGAACCATCCCTTCTTTAATTCCTCAACTAGGGTCAGATGCCAGGAGGGACCACCAGGGGCTCTGTCATCTGGACGGGAAGATGCTGGACAGAATGTGCCCCTCAGGATGAGGAGCTGAGGTTGGCCAGAGGCTAGAGAGGTGTTTCCTTGCTCTGGACACATCACTTGAATGCTGGATTATTCTTCCCACAGGTTCGACCTCCTAACTTACTCTGTGATCAGTCTTCTTTTCAATCAACAAGACCTGAACGAATCTGAGAACCGCCTGATCCTTCCAAGCCCTGGGCTCCGAGCCTGGAAACGGAAATGAGGAAACGCTTCTAATGGTGGGGAAAAAATAACAATATGGTTTGAATACTAATGCCATTAATAGTAATTATCACAGGAACAAGGAGTGAGCAGGCATTCTGCCCCCTGGCCCTCACCTTGGCACTTCAAACATAAAACGTCACTTAATTCTTGAATAGCCCTGTGAAAGACAAACTATGGTTTCGCCCATTTTGCAGAAGTCTTAAAGACATTAGCTAATTGTCACTGAATTAGTAAGGATCTTGGTGAGATTTGAACCTATGCTTTCTAATATTTAATCTTTTTAAAAAAAAATATGTTTTTGGAGGTACCTGGGTGGCTCAGTCGGTTAAGCTCTCCCCAGACTCCCTTTTCTTGCCAAGCATCTTTTGCCTTCCCTACACACACACACACACACACACACACACACACACACACACACACACACAGAGCCCTCCCCACAATCCTATTCACTCTGTAAGCATTTACTAAGTACAGAAGTGTACAGACAGCTGCCCTCAGGGAGCTCAGAGTATAGCAGAGGAAATCTACAAGAAGCTGAATGCCAGGGTAGCCCCCAAGGAGAAACAAAGCCATGGGGAATTCACAAGACATACTGATGATAGTTAAGTGCTGGAACCCGGGAAGACTTCCTGGAGGGGGAGTAAGCTTGGAAGAGTGAGTACTTGCTGGGGATGACCCCAGCCAAGCCTGCAGAAACAGCTAAGAATCTGGGAGACCAGGGAGCCAGTCATGTAGCCGGGGCTTTAGGTGGAAGAATGGGAAAAGGTGCAGAGGAATTAAACACTGATGCAGGTTTGGGTGTGGATCATGATACACAGTGTGCTTTAATACTGAATTTTTCAGTAGCCATTAATAAAGTTGCACAGGGAAGATCTGTTGGGGGGAATCAGGGCAATGAGCCTAGAGGCCATCACAGTAGGCCTGGCAAGAGATAATAAGGCTGTTTTCATAGGTTATTGGGCAGGATTCGTTAGAATGGACAAGAACAAGCAAAGTGCTCATATTAAGCTTTCCTTTCATTTACATATAAGTAGTATCAATGCTAATAACAATCACTGAAGTGAGTCCCAGAAGGGAGCATTCTTACATCATTTTTTGTTAAGGTATGTGTTTAAAAGCAATAAAATAAAATGTATTCTATAATTTAGAGTTTCTCTAAATTATACCAGCCTACAACTAATGACTAAAAATTAATGAAGATTGACCATTTTGCTACAAGAAGGGTTATTATCTCCATCAAGGTCATACTACATAATGGCATACATTACAAAAGTGGAACATTTGATAATGAAAAGGTTGCCGGAGAGTGTTATGCTGGTAAAATATATATATATGTGTATATATAAATATGGTAAGCTTCAATGAAATAATCTGATAGTGTCTGTCCTCCATGAGAAGTATGAGTGTAGGAAGGCAGGAGAGCCAAATGGTTCGTGGTGAGGCCTCTGGGTTCAAACCCAACATCTGCTGCCTAGAAGCTGAGTGACGATGTCCAGCAAGTGATAAACTTCTTTGAACTTCATTTCGCCAGCTGTAAAATGGGATTAACAAAAACTCCTAACACAGAGCACTACTGTGAGGATTAAAGAAGATAATGTCCTTGAGACACTGGCCATGTAGTAGGAACTCATAAGCATTATCTATCATCATGATCGCCATGGGGATTTTCTCAGTGCCCGAACTGGAGAGTACGTTCCTGTGTCTCACTCACCAACAGCAACAAATGGTGGAAGGAGCCATAGCCAGAGACTGTATTACTGGATCCGAATCCGGCTTTACCAACCGACAGAGTGGCTGACGTGGGGAGAACCCCCACAACGTCTCTGAACCTCAGTTTCCTTGTCTGTACAATGAGAAAGTAGGTTTATATTGGAATTCTAAACTCTTTGTAGAGCCCTTGACTTTTTTGGAATCTCCTCTTGAACTGGAATGTCTAGAATATATAAAACCAAAATTACCCTCGTTGAAGTTGTCAATCAAGGCTGGGGTCCCAGCTATTTTCCTCACTCTGTTGCTCCTGTGCTTTGCCCATTTTAGGGCCCAAGTGCCTCTCTCAATACTAGACCTCTGTAAAACATGGTTTAAAAACTGTGGGATTGGGGGCATCCAAGATCATTTGGCGATCTAAGATTCTATCCTTTTGGGAAGAGACGACAGGGGCCGTCCAAACGGCAAGAGAAAATGAAGTCTGTGATAAAGCTGAAAGATCTTGTAAACTGTGTGCCCTTGATGATCATAATTAGAACCTCCACACTGCAATCACTGACACGCTGCTCTTTCACATCGATTCCTATTAGAAGACTTGGAGAGGGAAGTGGAAATTGCCAGGGATGTTTGGACACAGTGCGGTGCAGGGACTTGCTCAGACCCTCAGCTGAAACATGCCCTAACACTGATACTAGACGGGAGGAGGTTAGATGACTAGCTTCTTCCTCACCCTTATTTATGCACCAGCCTTGGGTTTGTTTGTTTGTTTGTTTGTTTGTTTTAATGTTGGACTAAGAAAAAAAGCAGGTGACAATTTATAAGATACACCAAATCAAACTGTTCTTTCATGCACGCTTAGAATGGGATTGTTTAATTTTAAAGGTATATACATATATATATATAGGCATTTATATATTTATATGAAGATATAAATATTATGTATACAAATATAAAATATTCAATATGTCAAATATATTTAAAGTTTGTGTATATATTTATGTTTGCTTATATATAAATATACTTTTTTATATTATAGATATATTTAAATATTGTTAATATATTTATATCTATACAAATTTTTTTTTAAAAGCAGTCTTTTTCAGTCTACCCTGAGACTCAGAAGACAGTGCTGACTTTGGGGCAACCCTTATAGGTTATCCAACCTTACAGCCTTATCTGGAGCCTTTCTAGTGACAAAACACTTCTAGTTCTCTCAAACCCATTCCTCCTTTCTTGGGAAGATCTATGTGTTACATCTTTCTTTGTTGACCTGCAATCTGTCTGCCTATGATTTTCCGCCCGTTAGTTCTACCTCTTCTTCCTAAACAACAAATAGCAAGGTGGCCACCCCTTGCCTTCCAGACATACTGGAGGGGGCCACCCAGAGCCTTGCAGGCAGGACCCTGACAGGTGTGTCTGGAAGGTGGGACCTCCACCCCAGAGGGTCTGGAGGGCAGAGCATCTCATCAAAGAAGATTATTTCAAACCAGGAGGTATAAAGGAATTGGATTTTGGTCTTGCTTGAAACCAGTCACCCCTTCCTTCTTTCCTATGTCTCCCTTTTGAAGGGGAGATGTCTATCCTATACCTGTGCCATCACTGTATTTTGGGTCATATAATTTGATTTCACAGGTTCACAGCTGGAGAAGAATTTGCCTCAAAATGAATCATATCTTGAGTCTCACCCGTAACTGATTCGGATGGTATGTCAAAGAGACTTTGCACTCCAGACTTCTGAGTGGACGCTGGAAGGAGTTAAGACTTTCAGGACTGTTGGGAGGGACAAAATGTGCTCCTGTCATCCCTACGTGTTTGGAGGACATCTTACTCCTTGCTCTCCCAAGTAGCCTGGGGGTACCCATACACCACTACTCACTGTGATTGGTCAGTGCCTATTTGTACTAGTTGTTAAAAATGTTGAATATCATCTCCACACCCACCTATTCCCTACGACAAAGTAAGTCAGCTGGCCCCATATGCACACCTCATTAGAGATTGCTTTTGTTCAGTTAATGGGGAAAAAAAAATCAAGCACGGAATTGGTGTTAATTAGTTAAGCTGGATACAACTAAATCAACTACTTGACTAAATTATTGCACCTCCAAGTTTATGCTTTAGGAAGCAAAGCAACTGCCTGTGACCAGAGCTATTTTCCTGCTGAACAGCGGATGGTACACACTCCAGTCCTCCCATCTGAGGTTACTGCTACACTCTCTGAATTAAGCAACTTTTCCTTCTGATAAAAGGAGACTCACTAAACACCAAACCAACTGCAAATTTTCTAACATTGGAATGGAGGTGGAGGTTCAATAGACAAAACACAGGAAGATTTGATTTGGAAAATGTGGGCCGCTCATGTACCTAATTCATGGAAGATCAAGCATTATCTCCAACTGTAAATCCCAACCACGACATTGCATGATCTGACTCCCATATAGCACTCCATCTCCTCCCCGCTCCTTCTCCTTATTAACTACCGGGCAGTCACAGGTTCCTTTCTGCTCCAGGGCTTACTGGCCGGCTCCTTCCTAGCCTTCCATGACCACACAGCTGCCTCCAAGTTACTTCCCATCACATCTCTCTGTTTATTCACAACACTTAGTGGGAATTGATCTTACCTAGTTAACTGTTTATCACCGGTCTTCCCCATCATGTTACAAGGAATTACACCTACCTTGTTTACCAGTCTGTCTCCAGTCCTTCAAAAGGGGCCTGGTATATAATAGTGTTGGATAAACGTTTGTGGATGGAAGGAGGGAGGGAGAGAAATAAGAAAGGACGGGGAGAGAGAAAGGTAAAGAAGGGTGGGAGAAAAAAGAGGTAAGGAAAGAGGAAAGATAACATGAGTATGAACTAGACACCTGATCTGTATTTAAAGCTGCAGCCAACAAAGGAAAACACCATTGAATCCATTAAATAATACACCAGATGAACAAAATCTGTTGAAAAGCATCTACACCTTCCTAATGCAGGCAGAATTCACTTGGCAGAGAAAGGATGATACCTTGCAGAATCATAAACAAAATGAAAAGCACAAGCAAGTATATCTTCTTTCCAGAAGTATGTAAGGCTGACATAAACAGAGCCTCTTAATCCTCTTAGACTATGATTGATTTTTTTAAAGTCTTTAAAATTTGAACACTTGAAGACTAAGTTTGAATGAAATATTTGCAAGGAAGAAGCAGGCATGTGTCATGAAATACGTCCCTACCAACCCCCCCCCAAAAAAAAATTAAGGGAGAGGAAAATGTATTAATATTTTGAATGAGTTTGGGGATCACCAGCCCAGTGAAATTCCCACTGCTAAAATGAGCCTGACTCTTCACGATCACAAAGTAGTTGAAGAAAGATTCAGATGGGGACAGCAGGAAGCAGAGCTAATTTCTGGGAATTCACATTGCTTCACACATGTACCACTAGAGGCGATTGTATGGCTCTGCTAATGAGACATTGTATTAGCATATTGAATTCTAATTGTTACATCTCTGAACATCCCCTTACTGGAGAGAAGGAGGGAGAAAATCAAATCTAAAATAAAAACACACTGGATATCTCACCTGCTTGTTGGGACCCCCAGAAATACAGTTGCCCTCCCTGGGGCTGATACATACTTGACAACCCATCATGAAATAATGGCCAGGAAGAGGCTTATTTGCCTGGGTCCTACTGCCTTTGTGGCCAGCAAGACTGTTACTATCCCCAGCTTTATTTCTGATAAATTGCAGGTTTTGACACAGGTATATGGTGGGTCTCAACGGTGTCCACGAGAATAAAAAAAAGAAACCATTTATTTGCCTGTCTGGCCAGCAATGCACTGTCATTCACTTTCCTCATGATCCAGCAAGCATCACCTCATCCAGCAAATCTTTATGTGACTTCCCAGTTCATGTTGGGCATCTCCCAATATCCTGTGCTTTTTTTAATTGCTAAAATTAATAAGCATTAATTAAGTTGCTACCGTATGCTATAGACACTGCTGAGCACAGTTGTGGCACAATCTCATTTATTTTGTGCAATCCATGATGTAGATATTACTCTAACCATTTAGCAGATCAGGAAACTGAGGCTCAAGGAGGTTAAGTAAATTCAGTCAACTTAATACAAAGCAGAGACTAAAGAGCTAGGGCTATCTGAAAGCTGAGCCCTGCTTCCTCCGCTGGCATACCTTCCTGGATCCATCAGGCCAGGATGAGGAACCCAGGCATGACTGACTCTGCAGTACTTGTTTCTAAATAATTCTACTCAGGCCCCACACTGGGACAGCACCAACTGTAAGGCACTTTGGTTACTGAGTTGCTTGTCTGCCTCCCTAAGTCAGATTTTCAGATCTTTGGGAATAAAGAATGGGCCTTAGACACTCTTGTAGTCACTATCAGTGTGGAATGAATGAATAAAAGAATGAATAAATGAATGAATGAATGAATGAATGAACGAATAGAGCACCTACCCAAAATGTTAAAGTAATGCTTAGATAAAATTGAACAATACTGTCTGAAAATTAGCAGAGGAGAGCACCAGAGCAGTCCTCGTGGACACAGCCCTGATGTTTCACTCAGCAACATCTATAATTCAAACTCACACTGAGCAAGACAGATGCCCCAATCTACGTGTTCAAATCACGCTAGAGGCGTTGTGGCCCCCACAGCCTGCTGTGGCCTGAAGGCTGCTTCCAGGGGGCTAAGAGCTCCCAGGCCACCCCTACCTCCACCGTTTTATTGGCCTATGACTTGCAGTTTTAGAGTTTAGGAACATTGAGGCCACACTGCTCGCCTTTTCAAAGCCTTTTTTATAGCTGTGGTAGTGTGATGGGTTATTTATTTGGTGCTGTTGTGAAGGAGGGGCTGGGGCGAAAAAGAAAGAAGAAAAATGAAATGTCTTGAGAATAGAAATTGGAAACCCATAAAAGTGACGCTGAATGCAGACAATCTATAACATGGATGCTCGGGAATTTCTGAGGCCACTGGTGCTGGTCGGGACTACACTCTGTGTCGGGGGAGCACCGACAGCACTCTCTGCAGCTGACTTCCCAAAGAAGAAATTACGCACTGCCGTAAATGGGCGCCCACCCCCTCAGTGCAGGGCCATCGAAGAAGAGGGGGCAGAAGCTAACAGCTGGGATCTGGGTGGAGCAAAGGCCGTTTTCTCGTTGTTTACAAACAGACTTTACAGTTTTCCCTGGTCTCAGGCAGCAAACCTACCGACTTCATCGGCCAGCGCAAGTGGCTTACTTAGCAGGTGACTGCAGGAAGCAGCGATCATGGAGGTGAGAAGTGACACAGGGTGAGGAGGGAGCCTATAAAGCTCTGTCAGTCTAACTATCACTAATCCCATTGGAGACCCTGAGAAACCGTATAGAACGCAGCCCAGAGATGCACCTCCAGAGGGGCGAAGGAGCTGGGAGAGTTATTCTCCAGCCCCTGTCTGTCCCTGGTTGAGGGTGCTCCTGGAGTGTGAGCTCCCCAGCACTGCATGCAGGCTAAGAATGCCCCTGCAGCTGGGCAAGGCTCAGGCAGAGCAGGTCCAGGGTTTGCAGTGAGAAGCTGCCCTAAGGAACAGTGTGCGAGGAGTGAACATGAATGGGACACCAGCAGGGTGTGTGGCAGTCCTGAACTGTGCTACATATAACTTATGGTGTACTGGGTGCACACACATGAACATAAAATACACATACACGCACGTATCTGCCTGCATAAGTGTTCACGTAAGTGGAAGGAAACAAAAAAAACGTAAGAAATGGCTACCTCTGTATGTATACTAGCATTCATTAACTGATGCCATAAATACTTACGGAGCACCGACTATGTGTTAACCAACCACTCTTCCAGGAATGGGGATACACTGTGACAAAGCCAAAACAAGGTCCCTAACAACACAGAGCTTACATTTTAGTCCAGAGACAGCAATACATAAATCAACGTTGGAGGTTACGTTTTTCTCAGGATAAATGCTATAAAGAAAACTGAGAGGCAAGGCAAGTTCTAAAGTGAAAGTGAAGTTCTTGCAGAGATCTGACTGATAAAGAACGAGGTAGGTGAAGGTAGACGGGCTGGAGCCTTCCAGGCAGAGGAAATAACACGTGGAATGGCCCTAAGCTAGGAAGAAGCTTATCATCATCTTTATACTTTTATAATGGCAAATTTTCTGCAATGCTTACCTACTGTTAAAAATGGAGGGGAGAGGGGTGCCTGGGTGGCTCAGTCAGTTGAGCATCTGACTTGAGCTCAGGTCATGATCTCACGGTTCGTGAGTTCGAGCCCTACATTAGGTTCTGTGCTGAAAGCTCCAAGCCTGGAGCCTGCTTGGGACTCCATGTCTTCCTCTCCCTCTGTTCCTCCCTCACTTGTGCGCTCTCTCTCTCTCTCTCTCAAAAATAAACATTTAAAAAGTTAAATGAATAAAATTGGAGGGCAGAATGTACTAAAACTATTTTTTAAATATTCTTTGAGTGAGAGATAGTAAAATCCAAATGAAGACTTTATTTGTGCTTAGAAATTTGACTGATACAACTCTAAAGCTGGTCATCTCCTGGGAATCAGAAAACCTCCATTAACTTTTCTTAATGGATAGCAAGTCCAGAATCAATCAATAAGTACTTGTGGTGCTTACACTGTGTAAAAAGCACTGGGTTTGGGCTCTGGAGAGCACAAAGATGAGCAAGACCATGAACTGCTGTCATGCTGTCCATGTCTGGTAGGGGAGGAGGGGATCAGAGGAAACCACGTCTATGATTAGACATTTCATAGTTAGAACCATGACAGAGCACAGATAATGAGCCCTGAGACTAGTTCAGGCAGGGGCAAGTTTAGGAAGGCTTTCTCAAGGGGAAGGCATTCGAACTGGGCTGGGAATGAAGGAGCTTGCCATAACCACAGAGAATGTTGCAAGGAAGACACCAGCAAAGCATGCACCAGAGCAGGCAGAAGAAAACTGCAGCACTCACTGGGGAACGAGTCATTTACAGCAGCCAGAGAACCTGGTTTTTAGAATTCAGGAACAGAAAACCAGGTGGGAATGGTGGGTAGAATGGGGTAACAGAAACTTTCGAGCACTGTGAGCAACGATCATTTGGTTTACCAGCCGCTCCTCCATGACCCTGCTTCTGATAACAGCGCCCTAATTTCTTTGGGGAGCCACCCGCCCCATCAACGCAATCACAGTCTACGTGGCTGCCTGGAACTGACCGCTCACCATCTCTGGTTTCAGAAGAAGGTATGAGACTAAAACCTGGCCAATCAGAGCATCCCATTCCCTTGTTCATAGCAATTAGTTAAAGGATAGACAGGTGACCTAACGAGAGACAATGAAATTTAGTTCAAAGATTTGTATGGAATGTTGTTGGGGAAAGAGAAGTCTCTGTGGAACTGCTGAGGGTGTGGATTGTAGCCTCAGGCTGCTGCTGGAAGCCACTCTGTCACTGTGAGAGAGAGACTTCCTTAGAATGGGCCTGACCAGGAGGGAAGAGTTGCTGAGAGAGTAGGAATAAGGCATTCTTCTAAAGATAGCTGTCAAGATCCAGCCATAATGAAAACCAGGTCAACTTTGAGTTTTCCACTGGTGGAAACTAATAAACCACCTTTCTTTTCCTCCTGAGTTAGTTTGCGGTAGACTGCTGTCATTGGTAACCGAAAGCCCTAATGAATCTAGCACACGAAGCACATGACCACACAAACACTCATTCATGGATGTTCACAGCACTTTATCCATGAAAGCCAAACACTGAAAACAGCCCAATGTCCATCAACAGGTGAATGGACAAACAGAATGTGGTCTCTTCATAAAAATCCTACTCAGTAACAAAAGGAATAAGCCACTGATACATGCAACAATAGAGATGAATCTCAGAAAACATTGCCCTGAGGAAAGCGACACAAAATATTCTATGACCCCATTTAGATGAAATTTTAGAAAAATGAATCTAATCTATAGCAACAGAAAGCTAATCAGTTGTTGGCTGAGGCCAGGGGCTTGTGTGGGTATAATCTGGGAAGGGGAACAAGGGACATTGAGGGTGATAAAAATATTCTATATCTTGACTGTGTTGTGGTTACATGAGTGAATAAATTTGTCAAAACTCATAGAAATATATTCTTAATGGGTGCATTTTATTGAACATAAACCTTAATTTAGTTTTAAAAAATGGATGCAGGGATGTCTGGGTGGCTCAGTTGGTTAAGCGTCTGACTTCGGCTCAGGTCATGATCTCACAGTTCGTGGGTTCAAGCCCTATGTTGAGCTCTGTGCTGACAGCTCAGAGCCTGGAGCCTAATTCAGACTCTGTGTCTCCCCCTCTCTCTGCCCCTTCTCTTCTCTCACTCTGTCTCTCTCTGTCTCTCTCTCAAAAATAAATAAACACTTAAAAAAATGGATGCAAAGTAAAAACATTTTCAGGCAAAATATATGCACCAATTTAAAGTCTTAATATTATTTTACAGGAAAGGAGGAGCCAGTGAAGATTTTTGACATGAGGGCTCCCCTACTCAGAGTTGTTTTTCATGAGGTCCATATGTTGTCAGAGTTCATAATATAGTGAGTAACAGCTTAGGTATCTGGGCAGAACCCTCCAGATTCAAACTGCAGATACATACCTATATTAGGTGTATGATTTTGGGTTTATTACATAACTAGTCTGCGCTTCAGCTGTTTGTTTTGTTTTGTTTTCATTTTTAAAATGTGGATTACAACAACACACACCCCAGAGGGCCATCGCAAAGACTGGATGACAATGCATGTGAAACAGTCAGGGGAGAATAATAATAAGCATTCCGAAACGTTAAGGGTATTAGTAATCATGATGGAAGCATCCACTGGATGGGGGAGAGATATTGACAAAGGGACCACGTGGTGTGTCTAAGAAAAATAGGACATTGAACTGGGGAGACACCCAGGAGAAGGAAATGGATATGTGGACTTGAGAAATATTTCAGAGGTAGAGTCAACAGGATTTGGCAACTAGTAGATGGTCATGAAGAGGAAGAAATAAAAAATTACCCAGAACTTTCTAACTTTGGAGGCTGAGGGGATGTTGACACTATTAGCTGGGGCGAGGGAAAAAAACAGGAAGAGGAACTGAGTCACGGTAAAGCTAAAGAGCGGGGCTGGGCTGCTCACAAGACAGGAAGTTGGAGATGTCCAGTACCGTTGGGAATAACACTGCACTCGTCCTTGGAATACTCAGTGAGGGAAAAACAAACAAACACAACCCTGCCACCCTAAGGAGAAGCAAACCATTTTGCCTCTTATTGTAGTTTTAGAGATCGGATTAGTGTCCTGAATAGTGATCGTTATGGATAATGATTACATATGGAGAAAATAAGGCATGATGTGTTGGGAAGTCGTACCAGAAAGCAATTAAAATGTATCCTGTCTGCAACACCGTCAGTGAAATCTTGCATGAGGGCAAAGAGGAGGGAGACTCAAAACAAGATGAGAAGATGTGCTGTTCTGACAGCTGCTTTCTCTAGTTGCTTGCAGAATTCTAGGACAGGACTTAATATCTCAGAATCTGAGAAATGATTAAGTTTAACCCACAATCTTCGATTCTTAATTCCTAGGGATATATACACAGACAATCCTCAATTACTAGTTCTGATTTTTATAATGACAGCTTCCTTAAAACACTGAAGTTTGAGGGGCGCCTGGGTGGCTCAGTCGGTTAAGCGGCCAACTTCGGCTCAGGTCATGAACTCTCGGTTTGTGAGTTCGAGACCCATATTGGGCCCTGTGCTGACAGCTCAGAGCCTGGAGCCTACTTCAGATTCTGGTCTCCTTCTCTCTCTGTCTCTCCCTTGCTCATGCCCTGTCTCTCTCTGTCTCTCAAAAACTGAATAAAAGTTTTAAAAAAATTTTAAAAAAACAATGAAGTTTGAGTTGATTATTTGAAAGAACAAATTAACGTCCACTTATTCACTGCAAATCTTCAGGGATTTCTGGGGTGCTTCAGGGATTTCTGGTGCTTCAGGGTGCTTCAGGGATTTCTGGCACAAAGCGTTGGGGACATTTCACTTGTGATAGTGATTCTCAGCTTGTCCTATAGAAGAATATTCTCTCATGAGATGTTCTGTGAACAAAAGGGTTCCATGATTTGCAAACTGCTGCGCACTCTCCCTTCTAGGAAATTCAGGATGTGAATTTACATATTAAAGTCTCTGAGAAGTCCTGAAGGAAAAAAAAATAATTTCATTTTGTTTAACCTAAGTGTCCCCCAATCTGTTCAGCCATACGTATCTTTGATTGTATAACACTGCCAACATCCTGAGGAGCTAATATCCATAAAGTATACTTTGGGTAACCCTAGAAAAGGCTATCTTTCTAAAGTAAGCCAACTTCTAGAGTAAGCCAGTGTTAGTCAACTTGGAAAAAGTGAACACAACTTTCTGTCTGACAACTTGCAGGCAAGTGCCCGGGCAACTAATTGGCTGATTCATTTTATTTCCCTTTTCCAGAGGACTATTGAGATATTGAGTTAGTACTACCTCTATGGGCCTGCACAAGCTATATTATTTACTGTTCTATTATTTACTACACTGGATATTATTTGCCAACAGTTAAATGACACTTGGCATAGATAAGAGAATATGTTAATATTCTGCTATGTTTGTTCTATGAAATTATTTAGGGTTATGGGTAGGAAAAGGAAAAACACTAAAAGCTGTATTTGTATAAAGACACAAAACGTATTAAGTATAAAGACACAAAATGTGCATAATGATCAACATTTTGTATTTAAAAAATTGCTCTAATCACCACAGAGATGTGTTTCTACTTTTGTTAATGCATATTCTTCGAAAGAGAGAGAGAGCATGAGCAGGGGAGGGGCAGAGAGAGAGAGAAACACAGAACCTGAAGCAGGCTGCAGGCGCTGAACTGTCAGCACAGAGTCTGATTCCAGGCTCAAACTCACAAACCACAAGATCATGACCTGAGCCAAAATCAGATGCTTAACCGACTGAGCCACCCAGGCACCCCACAAAAACTTGTTCTCAACACATTCTCTCAATCACCATTTGTAAGAGATTCTGAGGCTAGAGGAAACCTCTCTGGAAGGCAGAGCGAAGAAACACATCACAAGTGGCTATGCTATGAAGTGGAGACCGGGACCTGGGAATCAATTGCCTCACCTTCTGAACCCTTGAAATCAGCCTCATCTCAATCTGTTAGTGCGTAGAAATTAACATGTTTGGATGGTTTCCCTTCTACCTGCACAATGTGTGTTCTCAGGAGGGTGGAGCAGACCACTCCCCTCATGAAAGTGGTCCTCCTGAAGCGTAGTCCCCGGATGCAGTGGACACGAGCAGCTGTTTTCAACAGGGCAACCTACGTAAATGTCAGTGGCTCTTTCAGTCCCCGCCATAGCCCCACCCCAGTTTCTTAAAGTCATTTCACATCTCTCCCCATATGAAAAGGGAAGATATTAGTAATATCTACCTTCAACAGCCAGAGTGTCATGAGGATCAAATAAAACAACAGATGTGAGTGGGTTTTGTAATAGAACGTGATAAATTATTAGTACTATGAAAATTTTCTTTCCTCTTAATCGAATGGTTGGCAAACTATGGCCCATAGATCAAACCTGTCCTGCAACCTATTTTTGTGCAGCCTAAAGGTAGAAAGTCTTTTTACGTTTTTAAAGGATTATTAAAAGAAAAAGCAGAAGAAACTGAAAAAAAAAAAAGGAAGAAGAAGAAAAGAAAAGGGGACAAGAATATGTAGCAGAGCCAACAGTTAACCTACAAAACCTAAAATATTTACTATCTATCCCTTTACAGAAAATATTTGTGGATCCCTGTCTTAAAAAAGAAAACCTATTTCTTGTCTTCATGCAGTAGATCACAAAAATGTCCCCAGTGCTTCACCACTCCCTGTGCTATGTAACTATTCAGTGCCCTTCCACTTTGACCCTGGCCCCATGCTTGGCCAATGGAATGCTTGCCAAACAGGCTTGAAAACAACCAGTAGGATTGAGATAACTCCCTCTTGTGCCTCAGCCATTACTCTGGAACATGCCTGAGCTACTCTGGTACAAGACAGGAGTATCATGGGGCAAAGCCACGTCACCTCAGTCATCACAGCTGAGGCCAGCAGAGATCAGTCAACAGGCAGCTGACTCCCAGACATGTGAGCAAGCCCAGCCAAGACCAGCAGAGTCACCTACCTAACAGATGACCCTGTATGCATGGGCAATAAATTTGACCTGTGGTATGCTACCAAGATTTTGTATGTGCTTTCTTCCTTCCCTCCTTTCCACCACCACTTACACAGGATGCCCAAGAAGACAAGAGTCCTCTCACTAGAATTCTTAGTGTTCACTAAGAGAAAGTTATCCCTACAAGTTCCTATCTTTGCTTCTGGATTCAAACATATGTTTGAAATCCATGGACCCTCCACACCTGGCAGAGAACGCTCAGGAGGGCAGAGATGGCATGGAGAGCTCTCATTCCTACCCATGCACCGTTCTTCTAGATGCTGGACATGGTATTACCCGTCCTGCATCACTGGGTAAAACCTGCCTATCCAAGCTGAACTCCATGAACTTCGTTCATTCATTCATTCATTCATTCAAAAGCATTTCTCTATAGCTCCTATGTGGCAAGCGCTGTGCTAACACCGGCATACAGCCCTCATCTCAAAGAGCATGTCTGTGGGGAAGGTCATGACTTCCAGTCATTTCTTGTTCATCAGCAGTGGTGGAGTGCCAGCAGATAATGTAGCTCCATAATTTATTATAACCTATTCTCAGTTGTGCAAATACAGATTCTGTATATTCAAAACCATTTTGGCTATGTTTAGCATGAAAAATTCAAACACACACACAGACACACACACACACACACACACACACACACACACACACACCAAAAATGCCTTGGCCCCTTTAAAGGTAGTGAAATGATATTGGAGGACAATCTAGAGTGAGAGAGATAAAGTCTCATCATGTTCTCTGCAGGGAAATGTCTCTGTCTCCAGCACCTGGAAGCATGGATGAACTGTTCTGAGAGTTAACTTTGCTTGAACCACCTTAGAACTGAAACATGAATGTACAATTTGTTTTTGATGAAATAGTGTGGTGGCATTAAAATGTCCACAAATTCTTTGAAACTTCTCCCTCAAGAAGTGGGACTTAATTTCTTTCCCCTTACATGTGGTGTTGGACTTAGTGATTTGCTTCTAATGAATAGAATGTGGTAAAAGTGATGGTGTGTGACATCCAAGATTAGGACATAAAAGACATTCTGGTTCCTTCCTTGCTCTGGGATTCATCTCTGGAATATCTCACTCTGGAAGGCCAGTTTCCATGTTGTGTAGACACACTAGCAGACCTGTGGGAAAGCTAGGTGGTAAGGAGGTGAGGTTTCCTGCCAAAAGTCATCTGAAGGCACCATGGAAGCAGATCTCCTAGCTTCACTCAAGTCTTCAGATGAGACTGCAGCCAAAACTGATTAAGACGCTAATGTTATGAAAGACTCTGAATAAGAACCACCTAGCTTCTGAAGCAGAAGCTGTTCAAAAGATAATAAATATGTTTTAAGCCACTGGGTTTTGGGGGAATTTTTATGCAACAATAGATAATTAGTACACATAGATAGCATCAAGTGGTTGAAACCAGCCATAGCTGACCTAATTGACCTGATAACAAAGAAATAACAATAGGACATGAATGGGAAAGCCTGCTTTCCTTCACAGTAGCCTACAGTTCTCTGGCAAAGTGGCTATGGGAGTTCTCATTTTATTGCAACCACCTGCATGAATGGGTATGTTTTTACACATTTGTTGCTATCAAATCCAGAAGTGCAGAAATTGACTAGATGTTAAAGATGATATCCCTGTTACCATGTCAAAGATCTCACGAGTACTAAAGTTCCTTACATTTGAGAAACAACAGTATTCCCATTAATTTTTACTTTTGAACAGAATTAAGGTTTACTTTTTGTTTAACTTGCATAGTTTATGTTTTCTAATATTTTTTAGAAAAAAAGCCCTTGATTTTCTATCTGAAAAAAAATCTGGAATGAGTGACACTTGTTCTTCAGTAAATATTTTTTGTACTCTGTGATGCAAATGGAAGGAATCAATCTCAAATTCAACACAACAGACTGTACGCAGAATGTTTTGTAAATGATTACATCACTTCTTTTCTGACTAGAGAGCAGTTCAGAAATTTCATCAGAGTTTCAAAAGGATCTGTCATCACCAAAGGACAATCACAAACCGATGAGTTTTCCCCTGTCAATCCAAACTCTTTCACAGAGAGTAGATGTCACCTGTATTTCAGGTTTGAGGGGGAGGAAAGAAACTCCCAGAGAAGTGTTAGAAAGGCTTAGTGTTGTGGAAAGAATTGACAAATGTGTGTAGATAAAAAATATATTTGGCAGGCTAGTAGATTTGGGACATTTATCTGCAAGGCTACCTTAACTGGGTTATGGTTGATTTAACTCTGTGTTTAATGTCACCCAATATCTTGTATATAATCTGTTAAAAATTAAATGTACTCTCTCATAAATCCAAAAGTTACTCAGCTAAATTCTGTCAGGCTGCGTGCGTAGCATTGCACCCTCATCCAAAGAACAACGCACTGAGGAAAAGTTGAGGGAACTGTAAATGTTTGATGTATTGACAGATTACAGAAGTATGCTAGCAACTGAGAAAGACTAAAAGAGAAAATAAAAATGAATGGCTCAGGGGAGCCTGGGTGGCTCAGTTGGTTGATCGACTTACATCAGCTCAGGTCATGATCTGGTGGTGCAGTTTGAGCCCCACATTGGATTCTCTGTCTCCTTCTCTCTCAGCCCCTCCCCCTCCCCTGTTCTCTCTCTCTCTCTCTCTCTCTCTCTCTCTCTCTCTCTTTCTCTTTCTCCCTCTCTCTCTCTCTTAAAAAATATGTATAAATTTTTTAAAAATTTTTAATCAATGGCTCATATGCACCATTCCTCCTCTTAAGCCCATGACAGACATCACCAATCAATCACAGAACTCTTTTCCAGTAAGCCCAGCTATGGCTCCAGAATCTTCTTTCCTACACATACCAGGCAGCCACTACAACTCAGTCTGACCCAACTTGTGAGATACAGGAAGACTGTTTGCCTGAATTCATTGATTCAGAGGACCCCAAAACACTAAGCAGTCACTAAAAGCATTGAGGATGTTGGGATATTATACAGGTCATAAGAAAGCAAACACTGCTAACACACATTTAGGAAGGGGTAGAGTCTATGGTGAATAAAAAGGAAGAAGATACGGCTTCAGCTTCTCCAGCAAGAAGGGAAGAGAAAGCATATATCAAATACCTCTGCGAGACCAACATGCCTGTTGTTTGGATATCTGTAATGGCTGCCATGGCACATTTGGTTACAGACTGATGGGGAAATGCCTGCTCTTTAACTGGCGGGTCTCTGATAAAGTGCAGCAAAATAAAAATCATAAAACCTATGCACACACAACACAGTCCTAACCACTTCAGCCTTGATTTCTGAAGTCTCAGCACTCTGGGAAGCTAAGGCCATATACTTGAGAAATCAACTCTCCATCCCACAAGTCGGGTTTTTTTCCATTGCTGTCTAACAGCTGAATGATGGGTTACAGCAGCCATTCAACGAGGCAAGTCCAAAATGGAGAAGTGATTCTAATGCCCGTATCTCCTGCACCTTCCATATTTCATCCATCACCGTGTCATGTGGTATTTACCTCCTGAGTGACTCAAAATGCCATCTACCTTCTTCCATATCTACTGCGGTCACCCTAGGCCAAACCTCCATCTTACCTGAATATTACAATAGCCCCAAGCTAGTTCCCTCCAATCCACTCCCTACCTTCCAACTGGAGAGATCTTAGAGAAAGACAAGTCCTTTTCTAAAAGTGCCACTTCCCTGACTACCCTTCATGGACTCCCCGCTCCCCTGGGGCATGGGGTCTGGAAAGTACAACATGGTCTACAGGCCCCCCAGGGTCTGGACCTGCCTGCCAGTGCCCCTTCAAGCTCCAGCCTACTGAGGTGTTTCCAGTTCTAAGAACACACAACACCTCCTTCAGCCACAAGGACTTTGCACATGCTGTTCCCTCTGCCTTGGGATACTTAACTATCTCATTCTCCACACACCCCTTCTACATACACACGTGAACATTCATGTGTTTTCCTATCCAATCTTAGCTCAAGAGAACACTTGAGAACCTCATCAGAGAACACTTCCCTCCCTGATTACTCAGTTATCAGCATCTATTATGCTCACTAAGAATACCCAAGACCCCTGCCTTATAGGAACTTCTCCTTTCTAGAACATACCCTAGCTGTACATCCTGTACACACATAGGTAATGGCACCTTCCCCCTCTCCCTCTTGTATCCCCAGGGCATTCTCACTGTAAACCCTCAAAGGATATTTTTTGAATGAATGAGCGAAGAAATGAATAATACTACTAGTTCACTCATGCAGCAGGCCCTTATTTAAATATGAAATTCTTCCAAAGAACAGAAATATTTGTGGAATGTGGGGCATGGCAGTGGGAAAATTCACAGAAGAGCTAAGTATTGAGAGGTTTGGGGAGAAGGTTGAGAATGGGCCTGGGAGGAGGTGGGGGAGGGGAGATTCAGTTTAATAGTCTTAATATAATCATAGGATAAATAAAGTTGAGATAAAACAGCCTCCTTTTCATGCCTGCAAGCCATTGATTCAGCTAAAAAGGCAATTACCCAAGAAGAATATGAATATTGTCTATCACACTGACACAGAAAAAAAGTGCTGAATGTTGCAATGAGAGTGAACAGTCCATAAAAAACTTGGGGCAGCAAAATACCAAAGTCTGCCTGTCACATTTTATTATAAGTAGTTCAAATAACTCTGTTCAATCTAATCTGCTTGGAGTCAAACACTATTTTTTATTGTAAGGCGGAAGGCTGAGACATTTTCTATAAAAGTAGCCATAACTGGTAGTTGTCACATAACTTTTCTACATAAACAGCTCTATGTACGTATGAATAGATTAATTGGAGGGAAGCACCTATTAAGTACCAGGCACTGAATTTTTATGATTATATTGTATAAGTGTATGATTAATTTTATTTTTATTTTTACCCAGATGTGGAAGTTGACATTCAGAGTTTGTTTAAATTACTTGCTCAGGGCCATGTCCTTAGTAAATAAATTCCAGTGTTTCAATCCAGGTTCTCCCTATACCTTGCTGTGTTCCTGAGTGTTAGAGATGAGGAGTTTGAACCAAGAAACTAAATAAGACTATTCAGGGATGGCAGAATTCAAGAGTTCCGTGAAATCTTAGTGGAGGCTTAGTTGCAGCACCTCAGATCAATACCACAAAACAAATGTCTTTTCCTACTCCTGCCTTTCCATGAAATATGCCGAAAATGGCAGTAACTCAAATAAATATTGGAATGTAATTACGCCTTTTAACACATGGCAGTGTGCAAAGCAGCCTTCATTAATGAGTTATTGACAGCAAAGATCTTTTTGATGTGGGCCTGCATATTGGTATGTTTATATAGTTGTCTGCTTGGACATCCTTGCAGAGTGTTCAATGCAGGAAGATTCACTCCCCTTTATGTTCCATCTTCAATGCTCAGATGGGTGCCTACAAGTTTAGAGCTTGCCTGCACTCATTCTGGGCCTTCCTCATCATTCACCTCTGCACCTGACCCCTTGTATCTTCCCATGTTGCTGAAAATTACCACAAATTTAAAACAACACAATTTTTTTTTATAGTTCTGGAGGTCAGAAGTCCAAAGCCAGTCTTACAGGGCTAAAACCAAGGGGTTCGCAGGGCTGATTTCTTCTGGAGTCTCTAGGGGAGGATCTGTTCCTGTCTATTTCAGCTTCTAGAAACTTCTCAGATCTGTTGCATTGTAGCACATCAACTTGAACCTCTGCTTCTATCATCATATCTGCTTCTCCAACTCTGGTCTCCTGCTTCCCTCTCATAAGGATCCTTATGATTATGTGGGACCACCTGGATAATCCAGGATAATCTCCCCATTGTGAAAAAAATCACATCTGTGAAATCTCTTTTACCATATAAAGTAGTATTTATAGGTTCTAGGAATTAGGAGGACCCGGTCATGTTGGGGGCCATTATTCAGCCACCTGCCCGCCTATAACCACCTTCCCCATGGTCAAAGAAACCCTTTCTAAACAATCAAACAGAGGTTGTCACTTCCCTTGTCCAAACTTGCTGATGGGGGGTCCCATTGCATGGGAACAAACCTTATCCCCTAAACCCTGCAGGAGCCGCTTCCCTCTGGCCTCTCTGGCCTGCCCTGCAACTCTGCCCTGGATCATTGGCACTGGCTGTCCAGGAGCCCCTGGCCCTTTTCAGCCCTGGGGTTTTTGCACTTTTCTTTCTTCTGCACGAGCATGGATTCTCCACAGGATCCCATCAAGATCTTGCCTGAGGGTCAGGGCCTCAACAGGCCATTCTGCCAGCCCTCTCCATCATGGAAACCAGCTCTAAGACAGAGAGCTGCATGCAGAAGGATTTTGATAACTATTCCCTGGAGATATCTAATAAGGAGGGGGAGGAACGTGGGGCTGGGGAAAGGGACAAGAAAGCCACAATGAGATGGCGCCCGAAGCCTCTGGGTATCTAACAGGGAGCTCTGACCTGACGGCCCTCCAGGGTTGTCTTAAACCAAGGCAAGAACCTGGGTCATGGGCCATAAGCTGCCCCCCAACCCCACACCCATGACAAGAGCTTAGCCCTGAACAAGGCAATGACTGAGAGCAATGACCAAGAGATGTAGCCATGAACTGTCAGCAGACAAGATTCCTGCAGTTAAGGAAATGGGTAGTTGGAGCCTGAAAAGGGATCTGGGCAGAGTATGGCAGGATCTTCCACACACCTGGAGTAGTGTTCCTCAAAGTGGGGCCCCAGGTGACAAGGCCCCAGCAGCAGCAGCATCCTCTGGGAACCTGTTAGAAATGCAAATTCTCAGGCCTCTTGAACCAGAAATGATGTGGGTGCTGCCAGCAACCTGGCTTATAACCAAAGATTCTGATACATGTTGAATTTTGAGAACCACTGATCTACATAAAGCATGCTCATTGCCCTTCATTAATACTTTTCACAATCCGCGAATAGCTCCACTCCTTGCCCGTTGTGTGGCCTTAAGCAAGTAACTGAATCTTCTGTGCTTCAGTTTTGTCCTCTGGATTTTTTATTATGCTTTGTGTTACTGCATTAGATTTCACTTGACCTCCCAAATACAGCACTGTAAGGTTTTATTTGTAAATTATTTTGGGGGGCACCTGGCGCATAGTAAATTCTGTAAGAGTGTGTGCAAAGTAAATGCTTTGTTCTCTCTTCCCCAGCTCCGTGACAGTCAGACCTTGTGTGTTTGGTTGACTATTTTATGCTCAGGGCCCAACACAGTGCCTGGCCCGGGGGCACTACATAAATGGATCCAAAGCCCCACTTTCCCTTACATCCCCCTCACCAACTCTCCTTCTACTCTTTACGTGTCTTTATAGAAATTGGGTTGGGGCGCCTGAGGGTTCAGTCAGTTAAGCATCCGACTCTTAATTCAGCTCAGATCATGATCTCACAATTATGGGATTGAGCCCTTCGTCGGGCTCTGCACTGACAGCGTGGAGGCTGCTCAGGCTTCTTTCCCTCTCTCTCTCTCTCTCTGCCCTTCTCCCCAACTCATACTCTCTCTCTCTCTCTAAAATAAGTAAACATTAAGGAAAAAAAAAAAGAAACTGGCTTCTCAGCCTTCACCTTTCCAAGTAGATGATTCTTTATTTGCCACGTGCACCTAAGCCACTGCCTCTCATTCCTGACTCTGCTCCTGTCAGATGACCCATGACGTGACATGAAGGTACAGGGAAGTCAGTGACCACAGCTGGGGCCAGCTTCAGTCAGCCAGTACCCCTAGCTCTGTGGACACAGTGTGCCACACCCAAGCACAATGCAGGTCTGGACAGGCATAAGAATGCTGGGCCACGGATAGACATTTCTTTTCCTTATTCCTAATGGTGGTGGGCATTTCAGCTTCCATAACACATTGGCTCTGGATTATCACTGTGGACAAAACAGCTATCTGTATGAAAGGCTCCTGGGATAGATTCCATGAGCTGAATTCTACCCAGGAGGCTATGTTGGGGCACCATTTTCATTCTAGAATATTTTAGATGAATCTATAAATGATCTGGAAAACCAGGCCTAGTATCATTCCACAGGGAACACTATTCTTAGATGTTAATTTTTTTTTAATTTGGGGGTTTTTATGTGTTATTCTTGTGTCTAAGCCAAATTCCTCATCTATAACGAAATCTTAAAATACCAACAAAATATTAAAAAACAAGAACACTTTAGGGTGGACACATCTCCAAAACTTGTTGGAAGCCTACATGGTGAACACCCACTGGTTCTGTACTGTTCCTCTGCATACGTACTCCCCCAACCCCACCCAGGGGCTGATCGGTTCTTAGTCAGGGGAGACACTGGGACAGGAGACATTATCGTCTCTTTTTCAGACATTGTGTTTGCTTCAGCTGTGGCTTGTCTGCTCTTTGGAACAGACAGCCCAGACTGTCCAGCATGTTAATTGTGAGGCATGGTGCTCCAAGGACAGGAGTTCCATTACAGAGCTTATAGAAATGGGAGGGGCTGTGCACATCCTCAATCCTGGCGTATGTTAAATATTAAGGCATCCACCACACTCATCGTTTGTAGTAACAGCCGAGACAACCATCTTCAAGAGTAGAGCAAATGAGGCTGTGACAAGAAAGTGACAGAAGTCACTTCTGTGATCCATAGGACTTTACACCAGGTGGCCTCAAAGATACATTCTAATTCCAAGATTCATTTCTGAAGAGCTTTGAAAACAAATAAAGCAACCAACACTATGTAGAAGGAGACTACTAAACTGATGATACGACTGATTGTCATAGAAATGAACCAAAGTGATGAAATAGGCTTTCTAGGAGAGTGGATGGATGGGATAGCTAGCCAACAATTTATTCTTGGAATAAATTTTTAATAGCAGTGATTCACACCCGCAGAAAAAGCCATTCTCATTGGAACCTGTGTGGGCCCATCTCTAATTCAGATATTCTTTCAAACCTACCAGGTAATGGCAGCTGAACAGTTTGACACACTGGCTTTATCTTTAAAAAAATGTTTGTGTGTAGACACATTAGAGGAATAAACCTAACTAAATATATAAAGCCCACTAGGACGCACCCATTACTTTATGCACATTATTCTCTTTATGCACATACACCTAGCAGGTGAGGAAGATGGCTGACCCAGTTCTTAAGCCAAAGCATACAATCCCAAAAGGATAAAAATCCAGGTGTGCTTGTGCTCAGTGGTGCCTGACTCTGTGTGTTCTCAGGCACTGACCATGTCAGGGAGGCTTGGCCACAGCCCTAGCTCCCTCTCATCTTGGTGCAGACACAGGCTTCCCTTCTGCAAGAAGCAAATGGCCAAGTGTTCATCCTGGTCCCTTTTCCTTCAGTTGTTTGGTTATCAAACCAACCACCACCCTGGCCTCTCCAGTCTTCTTAGGATATTTCACTGTATTTTTAAAAAAAATTTTTTTTAACATTTATTTATTTTTGAGAGACAGAGAGAGACAGAGCATGAGTGGGGGAGGGGCAGAGAGAGAGAAGGAGACACAGAATCTGAAGCAGGCTGCAGGCTCTGAGCAAACTGTCGGCACAGAGCCTGATGAGGGGCTCGAACCCACAAACTGTGAGATCATGACCTGAGCTGAAGTTGGATGCTTAACCAACTGAGCCACCCAGGCGCCCCCCCCCCCGGTATTTTTTTATTGTAAATATTGCAAACATATGAAAAATAAAGCAAATAATTGGGGAAGACTCACTTGCATTATCCTTGAATCCTTATTTTCCTCTTGCAGACACTGATAGAAACATCTCAAAATGGTTTACAAGATACTCACATCCAATGAATGATGTTTTAATTATTAGTCTTTAAACTATGTTGTCATGATTGATGTTTAATTCAATACATATTTGTGAGTCCCCACCAGATGCCCAGCTCAGGAAGTGCAACCAAGAAAACACAGACTCTCCTTTGATGAACTTCAGAGTCTGCAGTAGTAATAAAGACCAATGCTGGATTTCTGACGGTTATTTAATGATTTAGTTATTTAGTTAGTTGTTATTTAATTCTGTACACAAACATCCCTGTGATCGTGGGTCCCTTTTACAGGTTAAAAGGCAGATGCTCAGAGAGGTTTAAAATACGTGCGTTAAGTTACATGGTTCATCCTCACTTAGGACATTTGTGTGTTCAAGTGCTTGGTTTTAAGGAACAGATGTTCCCAGATAGGTGTGGAGCCCAGCAGCAGATCCAGAACGCAGCCTGTAGGTAGTAGTTACTGATAGGTGGCACCCGTGTTGGACAAGAGGACCCTTGGCTTGTCTACGTGAAGTCAGAGCCAAGCGACTGGCTGCGGTTATGCACTCTAAAGATTCCAGGCAGAAGCCCCAGTTATGCACGGCTCCACGGAAAGCCAAAGCCACAAATACTGGTCTCATTTATGCACTTGGACCATTTCTATGATACAGGTCTGCAATCACTGAGGGCCCACATCCCTCGTTGCAATGCTGCAGTGTTGCGATGAACAGGTGAATATCAACCCCATCCCAGGCACGTGTGTCTAGGGGATGCCTGTCAGGCTGCCCAACACTCAGCACCCATGACCACTGGTCCTGGCTCTGCTTCTGCCCTGAAGATGGCCAGTTTGAACAGAGGCCCCCATCGGGCCACCAGTTTAAAATGCACAGTTTTGATGTAGTGAGACCAAAAGAGAAAGCAACCATATTGTAAATGATCTCTTTATCCTCCATAGACCAGTACGCTTGGCCCCCTGCTTATACCACTTGGTTTTTCTCATAAGTTTGGAATAAAGTACAATAAAGTCTCACGGCACATGCCCCAAAGGCTAAGGATTTGGTTACTTATTCTGCCAAACCTTGCTTTCTCCTTTCCACCCCTTGCTTCATGCTGTCCGGGGGTGCTGACTTCTCCCTGGCATCAGCTTTAAAGCAAGGACCTATCCTGAGAGGGGACCCGGCCTGCCTGCTGACCGGCACCCCTGACATTATAATATATAAAAGCCAGGTCCCCTCCTCTCTCTCCCCAGCTGCACAATCTTTGAAGCAGATCCCTACACATGTGAAGGGAAAATAGCTGCAGACTTCCCCGTACATGATGTCTTCATCTAATTAAGCAAGAACTTATTAATATTGAGCTCCCATTTCTAACCCTTTGATGAAAAATAGAGAATCCCCTGGTAGCTTCTCTCCATAAGTGGGATCCAGGGAGGAAATGTCTTGGTGTAGTTTGAACAAGAAATCGTCTGTCCTGAATCGTTCCAAATGTGGGGCAGTTATGGTCCGAGATATGGCCAGTATTTGAAAGAATTACTAAAATAAACTCCCATTTGTTACCGCACTTCTCAGTCAGTCTGTTTTCCCCAGGGCATCCGTGACATTCTGGGTCTTCACTACAAGGAGGAAAAGTGTGCTGGGTGCTGGGATCTTTCCCACAGGTCACCACGTGGAATCATAATCATCACTTGAGGAAACAAATGTTCTTACTTTTAGATCTGAAAAACTGAAGCTCTGCCCAGGGTCCCTCAGCAAGTAAATGACACGTCTGGTTGATTCCCAGACCATTCTCTGATCCACACATCATACTGCCACTTCTGGGAAAAACAGATGGGAAGCCTGCATTCCTCAGGCCTCCTCCCATAATCTCTGCCCACCCAGTAACCAGCAGCATAAGTGGAGCTAATACCCAAATATGTGCTAAGATTCTCTGCATTTATAAGTGAGTCAATCCTGAGGAATCCAGCGATCTGTTTGTTCTGTTCCTCTCAGTGTCCTCTGCAGGACTGGCAGGGAAAAGCTCCAAGATCTTTCCCAACTAAGGTGAGTACATGTCCCACTTTTCCCAGGAAGGTTCGAGCTGAGTGTAACTGCCTCAGTATAATTATTAATAGCAGCTCCCTTTGCTGTTAAGGGGATCCTGATTTGAACCAGAAATTCCACGGTCACTCTCTCCAGGACCCACATACACCAAACACATGTTCTTGGCAAATGATAACCCTCAACGCTGATGATTAAGTTAATTATGCATTACCCGAATCTCTGAGAAGGGTATGGAAAGGGGGGGCCTAGGGTCATTATCATTTCCTTTTGCAGTGAGCAGGAAAATGCTAACTCTCATTCATTAAGGATAACATGGAAGAGAGATATGCTCTTTCCACCTTATTACTCAGCCCTCTCTGCAAAGGCACCAGGCTTGTTTGTCATGACCTGACTCCCACAGGGCACCATGATATCTAAGTGGGGACCATTCACAAGAGGTGTGCCTGAAAAACACTCATCAAAAAGTTTGTTGGGGACCTGGGTGGTTCTGTCGGTTGAGCGTCTGACTCTTGGTTTCAGCTCAGGTCATGATCTCGCAGTTCATGAGCTCGAGCCCCATGCTGGGCTCTGCACTGGCAGTGTGGAGCCCGCTTGGGATTTTCTCTCTCTTCCTCCCTCTTGACCCCTCCCCTTCTCACTCTCTCTGTCTCTCTCAAAATAAATAAATAAGCTTAAAAAATTTTTAAAGCTTGTTTGTATATAAAACTAAGGTTCTGTTTGAAGAACTCTGAAATGTTACCTACATGGTAAACTTTCTAGAATTCTAGAAACGGTCAAACTTCTTCATAGAACCCAAGAACTGAGCATAAAATCACACAACCAAAGCTACGGCTTGCCTGAGCCAACAGCCTGAAAAGCCTGTTTCACATACAAAAGCTCACACACCAGGACCTGTCCCTGCACACACATATGTACACAGAGGGACATGCACATGCAATTGACACACACATTTATACATGTGCAAACACATCTTTGTCAGTTACTAACAGTTCTTGACCCAGGGGTCACTTTTTACGGTGTAGACATGATCTCATAGTCTTTCAATAAAACGGAGGCTTTTTTTTTTTTCCATTGGATCATTGCCCCAAAATAGAACTTGCCTGCCAATGGCTGTGCTCTAAATTACTTACAAGTTTGCTGGGCAAACACACAAAACACACATGTTGCTTTGTAATAGGTGATGTACCCTTTGTCTTAAGTTTCACCCAGCTCAGCTAAATTTGCCAGACTCCAGTGTATTACATGATAAACAGTTGAATTTAGCCACTGTCAAGCCACTTTTTAAATGTGATTTTTTTTTTTCTCAAAGAAAACACAAGTTTTTTGTCTTCTACTCTTATCCTCCTCAATTCTGAGAAGGAGGCTATGGCCTTAAGAAAGCAGAACTTAAGTCAGGGACTGAGGTCTGGCTCTGAGTTCAGGTTCATGGTGCACCTAAAAGTCATGTTTGTAAAGGATAATCCCCAAAGTGGTGCATCTTCTCTGCCTTTCCCTTTTATGCCAAAGCACTAATAATTTGGAAAAGGGGTCAAAAACAATTATAAATAGTTCTGTTTTCTATAACCAAATTAGACTCCAGATAGGACCGATCTGGAGGATCTGTATGTTTCAAGGAAATATTTTCGGAAGAGTCCTTATATACTGAGGCAACTCCCCAAGTCTTGACTTCATTGCATACACATTAATCTGAGATGGTGAGCATGTGGTATACATGATGAAACTTCTACACCTATGCCTGTGGCAGACATCACTCATCAACTGCAGCACACCTTCCTGATGAGCTTCAGAAGTACAGAGATCTAGGCAGCTTCTACATGACAGCTGACTCACAAAATGAAAATTGGTTGCTATCCCAGATAGAGACACATCATTATAGCTAAGGGACCGATGACCCAGAGACATTCCTATCTGGCCCCAATGGGATAAGTGGCAGGAATGCTTACATCAGACTCCATGGTACACTCTCACCGCCACCCTTTTGTTCTGAATCCTGGATCTATGCTTATTCAACCTGCCTTCTAATCCTGGACACCAAGAGATGTCTGTAGGTACCAGAACCTGGGTATTTTCCCCTTATTAAGACCTTTTCCCCTAAATAGGCTTGAGTCCCTCACTCCCCCAAGGGACTTCTCCTCAGTCTTCCCACATGGATCTCGGCTATTCATTAATTCTTTATTGCTGTTTTTGATTGCTCCGGTATAAATGGGAAAGGGTAGATGGGGGAAAGACACATCCCACCCAACTTCCCAGAGTGGATCTAATAAGAGGACAGAAAAGTCAAGGATAAATGTGCTATGATTCTATTAGTTCTATAACAGAATAAAAAGCTTGCATTTTCATCAACATAGAAAACAGAAGCCTTACTGTAGCATATCCTAATAACATGTAATGTAATGTTTGCCACACCAGAAAGGAAAAACATCCTCCAGGTCAAGTCTCTGCCTCTTTGGCTCGGATGTCAGCTTCTCTCTCATGGCACAATTACCGACTGAGCTAGACGGTATAGACAGCATGGTGAGCAAGACAAATGAGGTTTTGCCCAGATGATGAATGCATTCTTCCATCCATGATGGCTCACACGCCTTGCCCGTGACCTCTATGACTTTCCCCCTTATTCTCCTGCCCCTTGAGAGCTGCTGATTCTTCTGGTCCAACCATATTTCCAAAGATGACTTGTTGTCCTGGCCCATCCTGGTGTGATATGGTTAGGGAAGAGGAAGCTAGAGGGTCTGAATGCAACCTCTTACCACTGTGTTATCATTCCCTACCACAGGGATGACAAAATGTAGGGCTGGGCTGGAAGATTCATGCCACTGTCATGTGGCAGCAGCAGGAGTGGGCCCAGAAAGCCTGGCATATTAGGCAAGAATGGGCTGGCCTTTGGAAACAGAGAGGGGCTGGAAGGGGAGGTGACAAACAGACAAGCTAGAAAGATCACGCCAGAATGCTAGGCTCAGGCAGACCCAACTTGGCCAAGAAGGGTCAAACAGGTGACCCAGATACAGGAAAACAAGACCCTCTGCTGAAAGAGAGAGAGAGAGAGTGTTGTCTTGCTGGTACCCATTTGTGTTGTTACAATTATAACTCCTGGTTTTAAGATGAGAACACTATGCCCTGTGGAAGTTGACTAACTTGGCTCAGTTCAGAGGCTGATAAGTGGAGGAATGGGACCCCAACCCCAGGCTGAATGGGGTAGTTTCCTGAAGGTAGAGCCCAGACACCCTCAGGGTTGGGCCAAGCTATTTGTGTTCTGTCCCCTCAAATCCTGAGTGTGGCCAGGCCATGACTCAGAGGAAATACCAGTCTCCCTAGGTGTCATTGACTTCTGAAAATAGCAAGGGCAGAGAGGGCTAGGCCTTCTGGGAGATCCTTCCAATATTTTTCTTAGAAGCAAGCACAACCATTTCCTAATTAATTATCTCCATTAGCTAAGCTCAATTACTTTGTGTCCACCTCCAAGAATACAACCTTGCTCCTTAGAGACTTCCAATTTGAATTTCCAAGGGGGCAAATATTGCCAGAAGCATGTTTTATGTAATTACACAGTGTAGATATTTCACTGTCTCTTTACTTAATGATTATTAAATACCGAAATGAACCTCCATACGTGGATGTGGATGTGGACTCCACCAGCTGAAGAGGAAGTAAATGTATAGTGGGGTATTTCTCCCTGCAGAATTTGGGGGATTTGAGCAGGTGTTTGTGGATACCTGCATCACATGTCCTCCCCTGTCAGTCTGCATGATACCACTGTCCAGAGTTTCTCCATAGAGACTGTTCCTCCTCTCTCCTGCACAGGAATAATCTGAGGAGCTGGGGCACCTGGGTGGCTCAGTAGGTTGAACATCAGACTTCAACCCAGGTCACGATCTCAAGGATTTGTGAGTTTGAGCCCTTCAAGCTGGCTTCAGATCCTAGGTCTCCTTCTCTCTCTACCCCTCCCCTGCATGTTTTCTCTGCTTCTCTCCCCCGCCCCCTCTCAATAATAAATAAACTTTAAAAAAATCTGAAGAGCTTGATAAATGCACATTCCAAGACCCTGCATCTGGACTTACTGAATCGGCATATTTGAGGGCAGAGCCTGGGAAGCCGCACTTTTGCTACTCTCCCTGGGGGCTTCTGCTAACACGCACATCTAAGAACCAGTGATGGGCGTTCACCTCATACATAAAGACAGCCTTATCATGGGAAGAGGAGAGGCAAAATGAACACAAGCCAGTCTCTTCCCGTACATATTTTAATAAAAAGAATTCAATACATGTTATCTATTATTATTTTATAGTTGTTATAAATCCTCAGACAGCACTTGAGAGCTGCAGCTGATTCGGGAGATGTGGGCGCACCGGCAGGTAAGTGGGAAAGTGAGACGCGGAGGAGAAGGGGGAGTAGAATGATGCTGCTGTCAGTCAACTACTGCAGCCACCTGGAGGCCTGCCGGGGGGGCCTCCAGGAACAGGTGTGGGGCACACGCCTCCCTGAGACCCCACCTGTGGGACAGGAAGGCTGGTGTTTCCTGACTCCACCCAGTGCTTGGCTGGCCTCCTAGGAGCTGGCGATTCCCTGGCACCGCTGTGTGTGTGGACAGTAGCGGGCACCGGAGTGGGAAGCTGGGCCACCGACAGAGAACATGCCTCTCCCACCAACCTTCTAGTAAGAAAGTGTCAGGTGCGTTCTGGTGTCTGCCCAGAGAGTGAATAAAAGACAAATCGTGAGAAGGAAGTTCCCTCTCATCTATTGGTTTATTTCATTGTAGTAAAAAATGCATAACATCAAATTCACTGTTAGTGACATTTACCACATTCACAGTGCTACACAGCCATCACCACTGTCTAGTTCCAGAACATCCCCACCACCCCAAAAGGAAACCCAGTACCTATTAGCAGCCACTCTCCATTCCTTCCTCCCTCAAGCCCTGGTGAGCCTAATCTTCCTGTCTCCCTGTGTTTGTCAGTTCTGGACATCTCCAGAATCATGCAACAGGTGGCCTCTCATGTCTGTCTTCTGTCATTCAGCATCATGTTGTCAACGTCCACCCAAGTTGAAGTGCATGCCAGCGCTTCGTTCTTTTTTCTGGGTGAAGAATATTCCACTGGAAGGATAATACTCCCTCTCTGAACACCACAGATACCTCCCAGGATATAGATTTGCAGGTTGGCAATAGTGTTGGGTGCACCCGTTCACCGTATCAGATCAACTTGTCTCCATCCCCCTTTGTGCTCCAAGACCCTGGCCTCTAGGGGCTGTTTTCTCCCCTAGCTCTCTCCTCTGGCTTCCTTTCAGATTTGACTAGTGGAAGTTACCAGCAGGACATCAGATAGGAGCAGGTGTGGTTAAGGCACCCCCTCCTCTGGTTCCCTCCCTGGCTGTGTCCATCTAGGAAGACCAGGTCTCCCGACACTGAGTGCTCCCTCCGGGTTCTGTGGCCCCTCTCTGCCTGCACTTTCAGGTCATGGCTCTGAAGTGCTGCCCTGTCCTTCAGTAGTTGTCCCCAAATCTTCCCACACCTCCGTAAATAGTCTATTCGGTTTTCTTCAAGTTATTCCAGTGTGTGTGTGACTCTCCTTCCTGCTGGGACCCTGACAAATACAATAGTAATCAATGATAGAGTAACTCATCAACATTTTACTCAATTACTGAAGCATATGTCATAGTGCATATTCGTAACTTAGGGCCTGAGAAATGCTCTGTGTCCCTGTGTTATCCCCACTTCCCAGGCCAGGTGTGAACCAGAAGCAATTGCTACAGCAGGCAATGCAAGGGGGCAATTTCATACATAGATTCTGGGATCACGTTTCCTGGCTTCAGTTCTCAGCTTTGCCCCTCCTGGCACTGTGACTTGGGGCAAATTACCTATTCTCTCCAAGCCACAGAGTCGTGATGTGTAAAATGTAAATTACGGTGCTTAGATGATCTGTGACTAACAGATGATAAGCAGAAAGTTCTCAGAACAGAACCACGCATTAGAAGTGCTCAGTAAATGTCAGCTGCTGTGTTAACCCCCATTAGTCCTGGCCTCACATTCCCCTCTCGTGGTCTATATCACCTTCTCATGCACTATCTTTGAGTCCTCTCTGCTGGCCCACGTTCTTCCCAGGTTCTGAGCCAGTGATGGCTGTCGCTGGAAGTACACTAACACCAGTTCTCCTTGCCAGATGAGGGAATGGGGAAGGTAGGGACCAGCAAGTTCCCACAGACCCTTGGTCTTCACTTTCAAAGACCCCGGGGGTACTCCTTCCTCCTGTGCCTACTCTTGTGGCCTTCCTTCCCCCTCCTCTTCTTCATCACCAGCAAGAAGACCACCATGTACTGAAGGTTTCCTCTGGGATAATGGCCATATAAGCATACTTCATGTAATGGTCTTATCAACCCTACAAGTTGTGGTTCCTTTTTAAAAACCTGTTGCAAATCTATTTCAGATCCATTCAAACATCATTTTATTATATCCAGTTATGACAGCAACATAGGAATACATCCTCCTGATAAAAGATCCACAACTTAAACAGTATGAGGTTGCCATTAGTATCATGGCAAACCTATAACCTAAACAGACTAAATAATGTTTTCAAGTTCATTCTGTGAAGCAGCAGAGGGAGAATTCAAAACCAGGAATGTTTGATACAAAAGACTGGGTCCATATCTACTACACTGTGCTGATTGTACCCCCAGGACTATCTTCTGCCTCAGTTTCTCTAAGGCATCCTACCAGGTATTAACCTTTCAAGCTTATAAGCCCATTCTAGTAGGATATGGATCCTCATAAATGACCTTTAAAGTCCATATCTAAACTAGCAGACTGTGCTGACCACTCCTTGAGCCCTACTCCACACACTTCCCACCCATGACTGTGATACCAGCTTCCCGCAGGTGTGATCAGACGGCACAGGGTTCAGATGCTCCTCTCACTCCTGCATTCTACCCTGGGGTTCCTCAGACACTTTGGACTGGAATGCCTGCAGGAACCCATGGGGTCACTCGTGCTAACACAGCCCGGGAATCAGAGGGAGCTGACATCCCGTGGACGAACCCTGACCAATAGGGCTTCTAGAGATAACTGTTTCCTAGAGACAGACATTTTTATTCTGTGGCTCTTCTCAGAGGGTCCTGGGAGGAATGTGTCTCAGTTTTCTACTCTCTGTCTGCATCTGCTCCCTTGAAGGGACCATCCCTCCTTCCCTGTCACACTCTCCCCAAGTTCCCATCCTATTTCCTGGAATCACACAATCCCTCACATTAGGCTTTGCTTTCTGGGGTGAGTTCAAGCTAAGTCAGGGATGATGAAAGAGTTGTTTTGTTTAGTAAACATTGGTTGTGAATAATAGGCTCTCCTTGCCTAAGAGCTGGACTCCTCAGGGTGGCCAGGATCTTCAAGGAAAGGATTACACACATTGCTATTTCCTTAAGGTTTGCACTAGTTAAGAGCAGACCAGGCTGTCCATCACACAGGGGTGGGCATGTGCCCTCGACCCTAGATATTCAAATATTTCTCATTAAAACAATGCAGAGATTCACCCTCTTGACAAGTCACTTGTGCTTACAATATGCTTCACCGTCATTGTGAGAAGGCCATGTTTCATTCAAGAAAACTTTTGAGCACCTAGGACCGGCCAGGATTACGCAAGCCTCCGGGAATAAGACAGTAAACATAACCTAGTCCTGGCCCTCAAGGAATGAACATTCTAGATTGCGAGCAGATAAGTAAACAGGAAATTCTCACACCTTGCAAAAAGCACTATAGCTGAGACAATCACATAAGTGAAAATTGAGCTCTCAGACAAATCGTTTCTGCATACCATGCACTGCATTGTAAGCCAGCATTAATAGAGGTAATCTTTAGTTTCACCCCATCTTCTTTCTGGTTCTAGATCTGTGAACTATATTGACATGAAATTATGATCTAAAGCATCCACCCATCCATCCATGCATCCACCCATCCATGTACCATCTATGCAACACAAGTGTGTTTGGTCACAACATTCAGAGGTTTCTGGAGCTGGATACCTCACATGGGGACTTGGAGAAGCCAATGTAAAGGGCAATGATGACAGAAGATGAGTAATTTTCATGCAAAGGCTTCCATGCAGGGCTTCTTACTATTCTGATCACGACTCGTTAAAATTATGCTAGATTTGCGACTATAGATTTCCTGGATCATATTTGCAGCCACCTTTCCAACAGGGACCAAGCAGACATCAATCATTCTGAGACGGCAAATTTGTGAAAGCAAGGTCAGCAGCCAAGTTCACCTGGGTTAGTTTGATTAGGCACTGGAAGAAAGGCTCAACCAGGCAGGACACTCTGAAAACATCAAGACAGCGGAAAGAGGAGGAAATGCCTTGTTCCAACTAGAGTTTCCAGTTCCTACCCTCAAAATATTCTGTGTACATGCAAAGAAAAAAAGGTAGAGCCTTAAAATGAAAAACAGTGTGTTACTATACTGTGATTAGAGGATCCTTAAAAACAAAATCTGTCAGTACTACTGTAGATATTGCAGTGTCCTAGGTTTTGTGACCCTGCGTCTGAATCCTGCATCTGGTACTTCTAAACTCTTACTTAGAGTGAGCCTTGATGTCTTAATCTGTTAAAAGGGGCTAATTCTATCTAGTTCACCCATGCATTCATTAATTTAGTCATTATTTATTAATTACCTACAAGGTGCCAACCACTGTGCTCAACAGTGGGGATTCAATGATGAGTTTTTTAAAAAGCCCTTGGTGGGGGGGGGGGAGGGGGAAGGGGGTGGGGCAATGCCTAGGTGGCTCAGTTGGTTAAGAGTCCGACTCTTGATTTTGGCTCAGGTCATGATCTCATGGTTCATGAGATCAAGCCCTGTGTTGGGCTCTGCGCTGACAGCCGGAGCCTGCTTGGGACTCTCTCACTCCCTCTCTCTCTGCGCGCCCCCCCCCCCCCCACCGCAAAATGAATAAATAAACATTTAAAGAAAAAAGTCCTTGTATAGCCTTGAGTCAAGGGGAGATAAACACTAATCACATATTCAACATGAATAAATTGCCATGATGGACAGTGGAGAAAGGTTTATGGCAGTGGAGGAGAGCACAGAGAGGTGTCTCATCTAGACTGACAAAAGAGCTGGGATCAGAAGGATGAAACTCTATGCTAGGCAAAAGGTTCGGGGGTAAACTAAAGGTAGATTCTTGGTAGAGAAAGCAGTATGTATAAAGGCCTTGGTATATGATGATCTCAGCAACCAAAGACTGGTGTGGCTGGAGTTCAAAGTGCAGAGTTGTATGAGAAGAGATTAGAGCAGTAGGTATTGGTAAGTGCATCTATGCAAGGCCAGGTAGCTCATGTCAAGGGTTTGTTTTTTATTTAATCCTCAAAGCAATGGGAAACCATTGAAGAACTTTAAGCAGAGGAGTGATATGATTGGATACATCATATCAAAGCAAAGATCACTGTGGCTAAGGAGAAAAGAGCAGATTGGAGAAAGGTAAAAGTGACGAAGGGGAGACCAGCTGTGAGGCCATATTGGTATTCAAGACACAGAACGGAGGTGTCTCAGATTAGAGTGCTGGCATTGCAGATGGAGAGAAGTGGATGGGTTCCCAATATAGATAGGAAATAGGATTTAAATTTGGAAATGAGGGAAGCACAAAACTGGATGGATGGTGGTGCCATGGATTATGGTAGAGCACAGTAGAAAGCAGCGATGTTTGGGAGTAAAAACCATGTGTTGGGTTGGGAAATGTTAAGTCTGATATGCCTTTGAGACAGGAAAGAAGAATATCAACTTGGCTGTTGGGTATACAGCCCTGGAGTCCAGAGATGACTGAATTGAAGGGCTAAATATGTGAGTCATTAGTGGTCAGGTGGATGAAATTAAACCATGAACATGGATGAGATCATTGTGGAAATAAAATAAATTTTCATAGACAAAGCACCTAGAACGCTGTGGGGCACAGATGGAGTGTTAATAAATCTCACCTCCATCCCTCCTTCCCTGTCCTTAGAATAATACTATGGTGAGTATGTTTGGGCAAACCCCCAGGGAAGCTGGTTCACGGGGAGAGAGAGAAGAGCCAGTCTGCTTCTTAGAGCTGCTCTGGTCTCCCGAAGACACGGTCTAGGTTCAGAATAGCTCTGCAGGAAGAACAATACCCCTTTACCTTGGCTTCTGAACGCTGATGCCCTTCCCACTCTCTGCCTCTTAAACGAGGTGTTTGTGTTAAAGACAGGGGCCACGAAGGCTAAACGGGATATGCAGGGTAATTCCGTCTTCAGCTTGAACTTTAGCTGGGCCTCGGAAGGAAAGGCAGGAAGGGAACACAGAATGTTCCTTTGCCATGCTTGCCGCGAGCAGGAAAGCAAACCCAATGGGTTTGGTGACCTCTGCACCAGAAATATTTTTGCATAAAATTTCTGAAGTATCTAGAAGAGCATCTTAAACTAAAGGAACTCCTTTAGCAAATGCCACTCCGTTCAGTTTTGAAATATATGCTGTAACGGCAAGGGGTTGAGGCATTAAATTCTGCTCTTCCTATCAAAGGAGGACAAGGTCTTTGTTCACTGGTACCAGCAAGCTTACTGGGTTCTGGAAAAACTCTATTTTTCTATGTGTGCGACATTTTCCATTTATTCTGTCCATCAATCTGATACTCTACTGATAGACTAGAGCATTTTCCTCAGTGACCATTAGTAAGTTTCAAGGACATATCCACCCAGTATATAGAAATAATAGATTGGTCACAAGAATTTGTGAGGAAATAAAATCTCAGGTTCTGTTCACATTTAAACCAAGGAAGCAATACCACAACAGGTATGTCAACAAAATCTTAGGACAAAATCATCTCTCTCTAATTCACTGCAGTGTGACTCTTACACTTTTTCAATACAGCATACTGACCCAATACCACTTTTAAGTTGCAAAATTGTTAAGACAGCTAAAAGATATTCATTCCCTAACTGTGCTGAGAACATTCGAGTCCTTTCTCCCTATTGCTATCAGAATAAAAATAAAGGTATCCAGCAGTATTCTAAATGTCATGCTTCAAAGCTCTGAGACACTCTTTCTTCTGACACCTGATTGACAGATTATGGCTTTTGGATATCCATCAAATTAATAGATTATGACTTTTTGAAGCCAGAAACTATGCAATTATTGCCATGTTCTATCTATAAAGAGATAACTTATTCTTTGTCATCCACTTGCGCCTCAGAAGGCAGCCCCCGTCCCGCCAACACATACATATCATAATTATAAATAATTTGGTTCCTCCTGTCTTTTTTTCTCTCCAGTATTCCCCCACCTCGAACATCCACAAAATAATTCACTTTGAAAAAATGTTAGCACAGGAGATGGCTGACATGTCTCATATTTCTTGATAATGTTTTGCAAATTTAAATATCCACCATCTATGTAATCCCTGATGAGAGCTCCCCTCTGGTTTTGTGTGTCTGATCCAAGGATTTCTCTGAGGCAGAATTAGGAATACAAGAATCAAGATATCTTCATGTCCGGGTACTTGGCCCCTGCTGCAGTTAACTGAGGATTTCAACTCTGGCATAGTAGAGACAGAGGTAAAAGGAAATTTCCCTGACTATTTGGAAAATTGCTAATACTTTTTTATGCCCCTGCATTTGCGTAGACATCCTGCTCATTTCCAATACCTTTCATCAGATGTGAAAAACAAATGATCCAATTACAATGTTAGGTATAGTGCAATCTCTAGTCTGATTTGAAGGAAGGGATCTCTCTAAAGACAATTTAGAAGAGTGAAATTTAATCTGTCAATCCTGCCAATCAAGATGGTAATTCTCTAAACTGATACAAGATGGCCACAATGCCACCATAAGGGTTCAAGGTTAATTGAACTTGGGTGGAATTTCCTGCTAATTCCTCTCCCATTGCATGTGAAAGCCTGCTTGCAATTCTAATGATAAAGATTTTAGGACTGCACCTTCAAAAGCATGTTCTTTTTTTTTTTCTTAATGTTTATTTTTATTTTTGAGAGAGGGTGAGAGACAGAGCACGAGTGGTGGAGGGGCAGAGAGACAGAGGGAGACACAGAATCTGAAGCAGGCTCCAGGCTCTGAGCTGTTGGCACAGAGCCCAACAAGGGGCTCGCATTCACAACTGTGATATCATGACCTGAGCCGAAGTCGGATGCTTAACCGACTGCACCACCCAGGCACCCCACTCAAAAGCCTGTTGTTCTTAAAGGAGAAGAAAAACACAAACAGAAGAACCAACATAATTAACCCTTGAGCCCTGGAGTACACCTTTCAAAAATTTGAAGAAAAAAGAAAACTTTCATTCTGTGGACTCCATTACCACACTAAACCAATGCACATACTAGAGATGCATGAAAGAGAACGTTGCCAGATGTGGACAGAGCTTAAGAGGTCTCTCAATTTCAGGGGATTTGGAGTTGCTAATGTTCCCACACTGATGACTGAGCTTCTATGCATATGTTAACAACCCGTGCCAGTGTCATCTCTGTGAAACCTCCCTCAATCCACTCTAATGTCAACACTCCTCCTCCTGCCCCTGACACACACCCTGCTCAGCTCTTTATACTCAATTCTTCAACTTTAGGTTAAATATAATCTCCTCAAGAGACATTTCCCAACTCAGGATAAAAACCTTTTCGCTGTGCTACTGTATTCACTCTGTCGTAATCTTCACGACTCCCAGACTTATTTATCTAATACCATCTCCTCTGCTAGGTCGTGCGTTCCACCAGGGCTGTGTCTATCTTGTTTACCACTGAAAAACCCAGAGCCCAGTGAAGTGTCTGAGTTACATTGAGTGCTCAGTAAACGTTTGTTGCACCAAAAATTTTAATTCCCAAGGCTCTTTCCTTAGAGATACTTTTCTTTCCTGCTAGTGAGCTCCTAAAGAGAACTGTTATATTACTATTCTCAACTCCTGCAAGAACATAAAGCCCAGTGAGTGTTTACTGAATAACAGAATGAGGGAATTGTTGAATGAATAATAGGACAAAGGAAGAAATGACTGTGAGTAGGAACAATGGCAGGACCTTGGAAATTAATCAACCACATACAACTACCAAATTCCTCCTTGGGGCCAGTGCTTTACAGGGCACAAAGGGAGGACACAGACAGTGAAAATATGGTTCCTTTCTTAAGTGAAACATGATATCCCCACCTACCAAGAAAGTCACAAGGAATTCTATGTAAAATAGCAAATCTGTGAGGACGGGTAATTCAATGGAAGCACTATATCGGAGAGAATGGAACCAAGGCTTATAAGAGGCAGATAAAAAAGGAAATGATGGGAGTCAGCAGCTGATTATCCACAGGTCTGAGTAGGAAAGTGGGTGGAACAATGTAGGACAAAAAGATTGGGGACAACTGAAGGATAAAATAGTCAAGAATGTTACAGGGCATTTTGACTCTGAGTGATTTCAAGAACATTAAAATCGAAGATGGAAATATCATAGTTAGGAAACATTAATATCAATGATGGAAATATGATGGTTTGGAGGGACTAAAACTAACTTGAGCCTACTGATGTACTGAGTGTAAGGTGATAGGAACTTAGGAGAGAAATCAGAATAGAGAGATAGAAGTAGGAGTCAACTGCATGGTAACAGTAGCTGTCATTTATGGAGGAGGGTTAATGATTAGCATCACACTCTGCCAAATCGTTTGTACATAATTTCAGTTGATCCTTGCAAGAGGCCCATGGGGTAGTTACTGCTACTCGTCCTATTTTTTCCCCTATTTTGCAGATGAGAAAAATAAAGCTCAAAAGCTTAAGTAATTTTCCCAAACTCACACAACTAGAAAGTTACAGAGTTAGAATCTGACCACACATCTTCCCACATCAAGTCTTAGCTCTTAGCTTAAGCACTGAAAAACAAGGGGGGGAGGGGAGAATGCCAAAGAGAAAATAGGGATAATCCCTGGAAGCATCCTGGAAATGAAGCTATGCTTTCCAAAATGAGTGACAGTGACAGTGACAGGGCGAGGCAGGGCGTTATCTGAAGAAATTCCTCCTTCTTCAGTGAGGCACAGTGTAAAGGATGTTCATAGGATGGGGCACTTCTCGGGTGTGTAACTTTCTCTTTCCCTTACTCTTGGACATGTCTGCCCCCTGGTGTATCTCTTCTTGTAGAAAGCAATAGGTCATGAATGGAGAGGAAGCCCTAAGAAAACCCAGAAGGTAAACAACTAAAATCTTTAGAAACTCAAATATGGATCTGAGAAATTGAGTTCTGGAGAAGCTTGGGTATTAAGTTAACATTTCTCTTGAGTTCTTGAATATTAGTATTTTTATCAAACCCTAAGTATAAGATTATGGGTAGACTATGCTATTTGAATAACAGATAAGGTTTAGTGATAAAAAAAATAAAAATAAATAACTATGTATCTTAAAACTATTTTTATGAAGTTTGCTTTAAAGATCTGTCTGTGTTGATAGTGAGCATATAGGTATAATTATTTTCTTTAAATTTTTACCTTAAAAATTTTGATTGAAGCTTTGTAATGGCATGTTTATAGATGTGGCTTTGCTCAGGAGCTTACCATCTTAAATAGCAGGAAAAGAACAGGGCTCGTTGATTGGCTCATGTGACCAAGGTACAATACCGCCACCTGGTGACACTGTACACAACACAATATAGTGTCAAAAATCAGTCTTGTATTCTGAAATCAAACCATAAAAAATCCGTCTGGATTCCCTTCTGTTGTCTTCGTCATTTATTACTTACACAGTAGTGTTCTATTCTCATTTACTTTACTTAGGAACGGTTTATTGTAATGGTAAAAGAACATTAGCTTTGGTGTTAAGCAGACTTAGGTTCAACTTTCAGGAGAGCCCATCTCTAGCATTATGACTTTTTTCTTTTTCTTCATTTAAACACGTCTAAAAGGCAGATGTGAAGATTTAATGAGATCTATATAAAATGCGCTTAGCACAGTGTCTGGCACACAGTAAAACAAAACATAAGAATCATCACTGCATTGTTGATATTGTTCCTGCTATTATTATCTGTGTTAGGAGATAACTGGGAAGCCAACTTACCTCAATGATCCTGCGCCTCCAAGAGGATAAACAGTAACAGCCATAGGAAAAATGTTTTGTTTATATCTCAGGTACTAAACAGCTGTTACAACATATTAGGACCAGATGTTCTGAAATGATATGCAACATTATGCTCAATTCCAACTTTTACTGAATTGCCCGTTGATGGAAAATGACTACAAGAGATGATTTATTAAAGGGAAATCTAGGGATGTGCCTTTAAGTTTCATACCCGACTACCCCAAATTATATGTATATATTATCTGTAACTCTAAACACCGCAAATGTCTGTCTGGCCCATTCTGAAACTCTGTGGGAAGCGCATCCCCCAGTGACAACCCTCTCTGCCCTGTCGCGTCCAGGGACAGCAGACCTGGGCAGTACACAGTTACACAACCTGTAAGTTCATGCTTCCTTGTAGATGTGAATTTTTCATTGACTCTAGAGTCACTGTTGCTTCTATTTTGTTCCAAGTGTTTTTTTTTTTTTTTTTTCCCTCATTTCACACTCATATGTGCCTAGAGGAGAATCCATTGGGGGAAAGTAGAGAGAAGGAAGAGGGAAGAGTAGCTCTAAGCTGTTCCCTCTTTTAACAGACCACAGCAGCCATTGTTCTAAAGCTCCTACAAAAGCTTCTGGTTATTTCCTGATCTCTCCAGATGACTCTCCAATGTTCTGGTTAGGGAACCATTTGCAATTCAGCATGAGGTCAAATGCCTTGCTGGCAATTGGAACATCCCTGCTTTAATTCCCAGGCACAGGAAGAGGTCAGTCTAGCCAGAAGTCCCGTATAACTCAGGGACTCAAGAAACCCAAGCAGAGCCTCAAATCCAGATACCAGCAGCAACAACCCCACAGGGGCTGCTTTCCAAACCATGTATTTGTTCCTTAAGGTAAGTCAGGAATGAAGGGCACATAATCACTTCTTTTTTTTTTTGTTTTTTAAGGGAAAACGTACAAATCACAAGACATTCTCCATACTGAGAAAACAGAATACAAGTCTGCCAAAGGGGCCAGGAGAAATAGTTAGCACTTAAGCTGCTTACAGAGATCCATTTGTCACCTCCCTAACTAGAGTTCGGGACATTTGTCTTTGCAAGCCTACCAACCCAGCTGGGACATATCTCACTAGAGAGAGTGATGATAGGGGAGTGAATGGTTCAGTCCAATTATATATGCTTAATTGATCTAGATTCTAGAGGGCATACTCATATGGAAAAGGTTTGCCAACTCATCACAAGAAAAGAAACAGCATCTTAATTGGGTGGCTTTACATTGGGCAATATTACAATTAGTTACAATGTCTAATAAGTTATCTATAATGCTTTTAATGAGAAACATTTAAGTCCTTCTGGAATTTTTCCAGTCAAATTAATTCTGAGGACTGGAGACAGTATTACAAGTAATGTTATCAGAATTACAATTATGCTAGTACTAGAATGTGTCACTTAAAATAAAAGGCTCAATGGGTAGGTCCTAAAAGACCCACTATTTTCTCTGTAGACTTTATTAATACGGTCATGGATAAGATCTATCTTATCCGTGTGTGCCTTTCTCAGGTACTTGATGGGGTAGTATGATCTATTGGGCTTGAGAGGCAGGACAGAGCCCATATGCCTTATACTGGGTGTCTGAGAAGGCAGTCCTTGCATCTGAGACTCAGTTTTCTCCAACCCGCTCTCCCCATGTGTGACCCTGCACCAAAGTCTACCAGAGAGGAATGACATCACTGAAAGGTGACCAAACGTTGGTCTGCAGTGGGTTTCCTGACACGCCCTCGGGAGGCATTATTCAAGCCTGAGTCTTGATTTTCTCAGATTTGAGGCTCACCCATGGCCTGTGGGTCCAGCTGATCTAGCCCCTTTGATGCAGGTGGTAATGAGAGGAATAACAAACACGGCCAGAAGGACGCCAATGTGCTGAGAATGCCATGAGCACCGAATCGTTTAATCCTCCAATCCCTAGGATAGTAATAGTCCCTGTTGTCACCTCTACTTTCCACAGGGGGAAGCTTGCATTCACAGAAATTCTGGAACTTGCTAAAGGTTCACAGAAGTACAGTCTGACACGAACGCGAGGGCTCATAACCCCTTTGGTGGAGCCACTCTTTGGCTTTCCCTGTTCTCTCGCAGACACTGCACTGGACCATGACACAGCTTAGAGTTCCCCACGAGGCCCGTTTCGCTGATGACACCTAGGGCAGTGGTTCCCAAACTTTAGCGTGCCCCAGAACCACTTGGGAAGCTTGTTAAAATACAGATGCCTGGGCCCCACCCCCAAGGAATTCTGAATCTGTAGGTCAGAGGCAGGTCCCCTAAATCTCTTCATTTTTCATACCATGCCACAGGATACTGAAGTGCATAGTCCAGAGTCCTACTTAAGGCAAAAACACTGCCCAAATGGCTGTCCTTAGTTGTAGCTTTAGGCCAAGGATCATGTCGCCTATGCCTGTACAGACCCTGAATGTTTCACTGTCAACTTCTTCTGTCCTTTGTGGAATGAAGTCAAGTCCCTAGACCTAATAATAGACTTGGCAGTGTGTCCTAGGCACCCTTTAATTATCTGTGGGTCTGACAGCTCCCTGGGGTTAGCAGTTCTTGTCAACTCTGCTCTCCCAGCTGGACAGCATCATTCACCTTGTGACCAGGGCCCATGAGACAGAGCAAACAACCAAAATCATAGGTGCCAGGATTCAGCAGAGCAGTTGAAGTAGGAAGCCACAAGCCCATGATTTGCATGCTGCCTCTCATGAGTCTTCGTAAAGCCACTAGGTAACCTAGTGCTGTCTCCCCTGTGGGGTGTGAGCCATCCTACAATACCTATTTGGTATTCATGGCATCGGGCACACAGATGAGCTCTAAAGACTCGGAGCGCAGCCCTGGTAATGATGTAGCAATAGACGGAGTAACATTCAAGTAGAGACGAGGACCTGTGTTAATATTAGGTCAGCCAGACAAATACAGGTGTTTCTGAAAAACTGTATTAGGCTTTAACTTATCTCATTTTGAGACAGCTTTGAAAGTAGAGCATAAAAAGATTGAAAAGGCTCCCCAACCACACAGTTGTGAATGCCTGCCATGGCAGGGCAGAGGTATGGAAAAGCCCAGGACGCAGTAAGCAGGAATGAGCTGTGGGAACGTGGATGGGGGTGTGAGGGTGACTATAATTTCCTGACTGTCTCAGACACTGGGTATGCACTGTTGTAGAGCCTCCTGCCCTCCCTTGCTCCAGCTCTGGCTCTGAGACAAATAGGTGACAACACTCAGTATCTGCTGGCCTATGAGCCTCTCACCTCCTGCCGTAGGGCTTCCTTCTTGACTCTATAGGGACACGTCATCCACACATGCACAACCCAAACGTGCAAGAGAAGGAAAGTCCCTTGGGCAAACATTTGGCCAATGGCAGATAAGAGAGTGGATACACTTTTGCTCCTCCCACCCCTCAACTCCAGGAGGCAGGCTTCTCAGGGGCAAACTTGTCAGTTGCACTTGGAGGTGTCCAGTCAGGTGAGCACATCCTTACCCTGCTTCACCCTCCTTCCCTGCTTCACCACCCTGCTCCTTCACCCTTACTCTCTGTAATTATCTTCCCTAACACAGTATGAACATATAAGCCCTCTGCTCTGTGGGGTACCCAGCTAAAGCAGTGACTGAAGGCTGACCTCCTAAATTCAACATCTGACTCTTTCATTTCTCTACTAGTACGTGAGACAACATCAATCAGTTGGTATAACATCACTTCTAAAGGTACAAGTGCAGCCATTCCATTCCCAGGAGGAACAGCTGACTCCCCTCCCAGTTTAGAGGAAACCCCAGAATGCTCAGAGTTGGCCTCAGGGCAAGAGGACCAGGACCTGTTACTGAACTTAACTCAGTGACAGAGCCAACACAATGCATTTTATATAGGTTCTCCATGGGAATCATCAGCCATCTTGACAAAGACTCTGATCCTCAAGGATGTGGAATAGCATCATGGGTGTGGTCGGAAGGCAGGCTAGCTCTGGGGTTGAACAACCTAACTTCAATCTGGCCTCACTGCTTTCCATCTGTGTGATCTGGGACACACAATTTCTCCTCTCTAAGCTTTACTTTTCTCATCAGCAAAATGGGAGTATTAGCAGGACCAGCCTCATGTTGTTGTGATGTGCACAACAGATAATTGAAGTTCATTCACATGCCTCACTTATCATGGTGCCTGGGTTATAGTAAATGGTAAAAAAAAAAAAAAAAAAGCGAACGTTTGTTACTGTTGTCATTGTTACATGATAGAGCCCAGATTCCTAGACATACTGGGTCAATCTTTGATGCCTGTGCTGTCCCTCACAGCACACTGCCCACTCCATAGAGAGTGTGAGGTCAGCTCGAGGCACCCACTGAGTCTTCAAGTTTAGCTCTCTTTACAGAAGCAATAAACGCAATGTGTGGCCATCCATCCATTTGAGTGGGAGGGCTGGTTACGGCCTTGCTGTGCTGTGATCCAGAGAGACCTTGCCTTCAAAGGGGGGACTGGCTGCCTTACTAAAGTGACTCTACTATTTAATGTACACAAAAAGGTTTTGTCTGTGGCATAATTGGTACAACAAATGATAAGCCATCTATTCCCCTAATATGTGGCTGATTGCAGGAGCCTGGAAAGACAGAAAGACACCTAAGGACAAACACACCCCAGCTCCCCCCCAGCAGGGTCTCCAGAAGCTAAGGGCCTTGGCAAAACCAAGTGTATAATGGCTGTAGGCAGACAGGGACATGGTGACTGTGGCCCAGAGTTCAGGAACTGAAGCTCCCTACTCTACTCCTGCCATACAGCTCTGGGAGGATTTAAGGAGATTTGTATACACAATTGGTTCTCATTTATGGTAGTTATGTTCTATAAAGTCACTATGAGCACTGAATTAGCAAATAGTAAACCAGGGCTCCTGGTGGAAACAAGGTCATGTTCCTACAAGCCTCTGGTCACAACATTTCTGCCATTCAATCAATATATAACCTTTTTTTATATGTGTTTCTATTTAAAGACAGCTCATTTAATATATATTGTTCACACATTAACATTGAACCCGTAGTCAACAAACACTATAACACATGCCTGAATGAAGCTTGTCTAACACACATTTTCTTCAAAACACAGCCGTCTGCACTTAGGGACACCAGACAGCACTTCCACATTATACTCATGGGCCATTTTAAACAGAAAAATTGCCAACACAGAGCAAAAAATGTGCAAAAAAAAATGGCACTGAATATCAGCAAAATGACACTTGTTTGCACCATGAAAATGAAACCAGAAAGACAGAGTTTCACCTCTTGGAGCTTGGAACATGCATGATAATTCAGATTTTTGGTTACACTGTGCCTGTCTGCAAAGGACCACAAGCGAACTGTGAGTGTTGATTTGGAGGTTATAAATACATTTTAGTGAATAGGCAAATTCACAAATACAGAATCCTCAAGTAATGAAGATCAACTCTGTGTTTGTATGTATGTATATATATACACACACATACACACACACACACACACCTACATACATACATACACATACACACATATACATGCATACATATATGTATATAAAATATTTTAACCTACTTTCTATACCATACATTATCAAAAAAATATGAGTAATGTTGTTGTTACTGTTTCAATAATAATCTGTCACTAGGTAAAAATAAATCCTCCTTTTCATGGACTAAACAAGCCCGGTGCAGTTGTAAGTACAGTCAATAGACAAAGATAAACAAGATTTCCTTCTCTTTGGGGGGGGGGGGAATCTCCCATAGAAAGTGAGGCTATTTTAATGAAATATGCAGGAAAAATTTGGATCCCTTCTCCCTGTCATCAAGATGGGAAGACTTCCAGCCTTCTCCCCAAGAAAGTTATGCTTTAAAGTCATAGCTGACTCCTCTTACCCACCTACTGCATTAACAGGACCCCAGGACTGTGCTGGGCTCACTGGCTGGCAGCTTCCACTGGACATCACTTGGCTCTTACCCTCAGGCACCAGGCTCTCATCCTGACTTTATCAGGTAGCTAGCGTAGATCACTGTCACAGACCAGGGAGATTAAAAAAAAATTATATCATGCAGTAGGACACTCTTGCCCTCTGACAACAATCCTTCCTTCTGGGGAGAAGAGAAATGGCCACAAGAACAGGTAATGGCAAATGGCTTTGCAGGGTTGCTCGACAAGAAGCAATACTAATGTCAACGGAAGCTAACATTAATGTAGCACTTGCCTTGTGCCAGACCTAAGGTGCCCACCCTTCTTCTCCCTTTGACTTTGAGTAACCGCCCGAAGTTAGGGGCTGGTAATATCCTGTTTTCCCCAGAATGAGACTGAGTTTCAAAGTCAAGGAACTCTGCCTAATGACCTACAGCTATAGGAGCACAAGTGGATCTAGAACTGTCCTAAGAGTTCACGTGACTTGCACCCCAAAGTAGAAGGTCTGTGATGCTGGAGGACAGAGATTAATTTCTGAAGGGAAACTAAAAAAGGAAGTATTTCTTCTCCACTTCTGGGCTTTATTCTCTTAGAACAAAAGCCAGCAGAGAGGTAGATTCTCTAGGATACGATGGATAAGGGCACTTCACTCACCCACATACTCACGATTTTCATTCTTTGACACCAGCCTGAAAAGACAGGTTTTTCTGTTCCCTTCCTACAGGGCAGAGGAGCTGCTGACGTGGGCTGGTGGTGGCACATGCCTCCCGAATGCTATTGGACATTTAGGCCCAGTGTTTCTCTGCTTTATCCCATAGCAGAGGCTAGCAGAGAGTTCTACTGACTCTCTCAGATTAACAAGAGGTGCTCAGAAATGATTATAAGGTGCTTTTGTCTCTGTACCAGAAGATTCAAGACAAGGAGGGCACACCTATGGGTGTGTCTTGAGAGCAGCAGGGACAGATTTGCTCTGAACCAGCCCCCTTCCCCTCCCATGATGGCCCTCTCTAACATGCCATCCAGTCATCTGGTCACCCAGGTGGCGTCATTAGCCAGGCTTTCCCAACTAAAGACCCAGAGAAAGAAAACGCCCTCAATTGTTTCTCAATTTTCCTCATTAGTTCTCATCAAATTAATCTCTTTTTAAGTACAGAAGTAATACACTCTCATTGAAGTGTATTCAGACAGTACATAAGTGTTTCGAGAAAATACAAAGTAAACGTCTACTTCCTTCTCAAGACAACTACTGCTAACAATTTGGTGAATGCCCTTCGACTATTTTTCCTACAGCAATACAAAAAGTATGTGTGTACACGTGTGTGTGTGAGCACACTGCATTTGTTTTATTAAGTAAAATTAATATAAAGTTTTCTAACTTGTTTCCAGGCAACAAACAAAGGAGACCTTTTCATGTTAGAAGTTCTGTGTCTACCTTGTTCATCTGAGAATATGCAGAATCTGTTATATGGATGCATCATCATTTATTTAACCCGGTGCTGCCCGACAGATGTCCCCATGATGATAGAGATGTCCTATGTCTTGCACTGTATAATGCGGTAGCCATTAGCCACAGGAGGCATTGAACACTTGAAATGGGCCACAGGAGACTGAGGGGCTGAATTGTTAATTTTTAATTTTCTTTAATTTGATTAATTAAAATTTAAACATAACTAGTCACATGTGGCTAGTAGCTGCTGTATTGGACAGTATAGATTTAATGAGTCCCCTAATTGAAGGGCATACATTAGCTTTTTCCTAAATTGTTTCCATTAGATATTCTGATGGGATACACATCTGTATGTGTGTGAATATCTGAGTGCTAGCTCATTATTCCCTAATTGAGGTTTCCCCCAACACTTGGTGTTCTCTATTAATAATAAGCCAGGTTTCTACAATTTGCATTCATTTCTAATAGAATAAAAGGCAGATGTGCCAATATATTTGTTGTAAAGTAGCCTCAAGGCACAGAGCTTCCTATATGCATTTAGCATCCTTTTTGGAGTTGCACAGTTGCCCTGCGGCAACCCAACAGGCTGGCCTTCCACAAGGTGCTGTTGCTGATAGCCAGGCTTTCACCAAGGAGGTACCTGCACTAACCCCCCTCTTGGGAAGAAAGGTCTGCTGGCTGCCTGGCATAAATGAGCTGGCGACAACCTCTTTACTCAGTGCTTGCAATAATGCATCATTAATAGTGCTCATATTAAAGCATGACAAGCTATATTTTAGTCTGTTTCTTAATGTCCCTCAATTTCCCATTCCTATCTGTTCCTGCCCGTCCCAGAAAAGCATAAATAAGGGGTTTGGCTGCACTTCACGTAATTAGGCTGTGATCAGAGCTAATCTGTTGCGATGGATGATGCGTGTGTCCTCAGGACTATCTCTCCCTACAACATGGGGAGGGGAGAGCTTGAGGCCAACCTCTCTGGGTCAGCATGAACAATGAGCTGTTACTGGAGCAGGATGAGAGGAGGGAGAGGAAATGGACAGCTGTATCCCTCCGGCATGAAACATCACAGCGGCCCCTGGGCAATCATCACCTACTCGGTGACCCCTTCCTTCACAGAGACCAGGCCTGCTTTGAAGGGGCCACTGCCATGTTCCTGGGAGGGAAGAAGGTGGGTATTTGGTTTGCCTTTATGACTTCTTCAATGAACTTAATAGATTTTCTTAAACCTAATGAATATTAAATTCTAACCAGCTATAGGCTTCCAAAGGCTCTTCTCATCTTTGTTAACATCCACATATATTTTACTTTTATTGCCAGAACAAAATTGTAGCAGCATCAACAGACCTCTAAATAAAGGAAGGAAAAAAAAATCACCTACGATGCTGAAAGCCCTACAAATCAAAGTGTTTTCATTTTTCTGTGCTCCCTTTCTGTCTTTGTTCATGCGTATACATAATTTATGTCTGAGGCTGCTCTGTTGTCTTTGGTTCCAGGTACACAGTATATGGGATTCAGCATAACTCAACCCTCCAACGGATTTTCTCCCTGGGCCCTAGGCCTTATTTCTTCCACATCATCCCTGGCCTCTGACTGTTTATGTTTTTCCAGGTCTTGATCTAAAATTAGCCCCTGTGCCCCTGTTGGACCATGGCTAGATGGACTGACTCTGGTCAATGGGTATTGTCTCACCTGTAGGATTTCTCCCTGACCCTTGCAGGCACAGGAATGCCCAGATTGGATGGTTTCAGCACAGGACTGTTATGACTGGTGGTCCCTCTGCCATATTTTGTTGCAAAACAGTTTACATATCACCCCTGATAGACCCACGTTTGTCTGCCTTGGCTTAACTCACTTTTGACACTCCATTTCCATGCTCCCAGATTTGACTGCTTTACTCGTATCTGACTGACCTGTGTTTACCTTTGGGTTCTGAATCCTGGGTAAACCAGTATACTCAGTTCATTGAGGTTCCCTCGACTCCAGCCACCATTTTTTCTCTCCTCCTTTTCTCAACAGCTTCCTCTGAACCTAGAACCTCAGCCAAGCTGGATGCAACCTATAGAGTAAATGAAGTCATTCTTTCTGCTTTTAAAAATTAACATCACTGGGGCACCTGGGTTCCAGGTGTACGGTCGGCGAAGCATCCAACTTTGGCTCAGGTCACAATCTCATGATTCATGTGTTGAAGCCCTACATCAGGCTCTGTGCTGACGGCTCAGAGCCTGGAGCCTGCTTGAAATTCTGTCTCTCCCACTCTCTGCCCCTCCCCCACTCGTGCTCTGTCTCTCAAAAATAAATAAACATTAAAAAAATTAAACAGATTAAAAAAACCAACATCATTTTTCCATCGATTTTCCCAGTTACCATTTTAGTTTTATTTTTTCTGTTGTTAAAGAGTTTTTTCTTTTTTTTTTCTTTTTAGTTTATTTATTTTGAGAGAAACAGAGAGCACCAGTGGGGGAGGGGGAGAGAGAGAGAGAGAGAGAGAGAGAGAGAGAGAGAGAGAGAGAATGCCAAGCAGAATCCTCACTGTTAGTGCAGAGTCCGACTCAGGGCTCAATCTCACAAAGTGTGAGATCATGACCTGAGCCGAAATTAAGAGTCAGATGCTTGGGGCACCTGGGTGGCTGAGTCGGTTGAGCGTCCGACTTCAACTCAGGTCACGATCTCGCAGTCCGTGAGTTCGAGCCCCGCGTCAGGCTCTGGGCTGATGGCTCAGAGCCTGGAGCCTGCTTCCGATTCTGAGTCTCCCTCTCTCTCTGCCCCTCCTCCGTTCATGCTCCGTCTCTCTCTGTCTCAAAAATAAATAAATGTTAAAAAAAAATTTTAAAAAAAAAAGAGTCAGATGCTTAACCAACTGAGCCGCCCAGGTGCTGCTGTTTTTGTTTTCTATGGAATGGATGTTCCATCACTTCATAACCATTTTCTTAAAGCAAAGGTCTCAATATGGAATGATTTTGTATCCCCCACCAGGGGATACTTGACAATATCTGTAGACATTTTTGGTGGTCACAGGTGGGGGGAGCAGGTTTAGTGGGTCAAGGGCAGGGATGCTTCTAGACATCCCACTTTGCACAAGATAGCACCCACCACACAGAATCATCTGGTCCAAATGACAACGGTGCCACGGTGGAGAAAACTTGTACTAATGTTCAGATTTTCCCATTTTGTAATGACATTTTCATGAGTCCTCAAGTCCATCTCACTCATTGTTGTGTTCCCAGTGCCTCACACAGTACCAGCCCTGGGGTGAGCTCCTATGGACACAGTGGGTTTTTGGGGGGAGGAGGGAGGATTATTTATTTAAGGAAATTTCCTATAAGGGAGTTTGTGTTCATACATATGGTTTTTGTGTGTTTGCAACAGCTATGATATACTCTTTCCTTATCTGAAATGTACATTTTTATACATATTTTTTGTACCAATTTCTATATGGGAGTGGATACACACTGCCATTTTTAATAATTTTGTAGAGGGGCATCTGGGTGGCTCAGTCAGTTGAGCATCCGACTTTGGGTTTCAGCTTGGGTCATAATCTCATGGTTAGTGACTTCAAGCCCTGCATCAGGCTCTGTGCCGACAGTGCAGAGCCTGCTTGGGATTCTCTCTCTCTCCCTCTCTCTCTCTCTCTGCCCCTCCCACTAACACACCCCCCCTCTCAAAATAAATACATTTTAAAATAAAAAATGAAAAAATAATAATTTTGTACAAATGCTCACAAATGGCACATGAGCTCAGCTGGCACAATGCTTCTGTAGCCTTGCTTCTGGCATTTCCTCCTCAATGCCAAGACCATCTTTCCATTGCTATCACCCATCTTGTATCTGTTTATGAATGATGTGTTTCTACCTTTGGGGTAATACTGAGTGTTCTGATTCCAACACGATAAAAATGGAGAGAGAGTAGTGGGACCAGGGTCAAATAGACAAGTTATACCTTCTAAATGCAGAACACAGATGATGCTAAATCTTTGAAAAAGTTGTATCAATCCTTGGGAACTATCAGCAACTATGTATTGTTTTTTCCTCATGGCATAATTTTGTATAAAATAGGGATAATAATACCTATTGAACCTCACTGGTAGGCTCCCTGTTTGCAGCTACTATGAATAACCCAGAATGATGACCAGAAAGAGATTAAAGTCACCATAAGACAATGGAAAATGTTTAGGGGCTATGATCAGATAAATCCAAGAAAATTCATCTTTGGGGCTAATTTATCTGAATATCAAGTGTATAACTGAAGTACAATTACAGACTCCTCATCACACACACACACACACACACACACACACACACACACACATGAAAAATATACACTTATTCTACAGTGCTTTTTTTTGCTGAGGATCTATTTTTCTATTTTTTAATAGGCACTGGGAAAGCAAAGAGAAACAGAACTCACCTAGAATACGTTTAAATGGAGAGAAATAAGCATGGCACACCATCATGACATCCACCATGTACTAGGTAGAGTCCTAAGCTCTTCAGGTATAATTTAATATTCACAATCTCACAATCACCCTTTGGGATCAGTACTATTTTATATTAGTTAATAGATGTGGAAATTGAGGCGCTAAGAAGTTAAATAACTTACGCAAGTCCAGACACTTAATAAGCAATAGAGGTATAATTTAAATTCAGGCAACCTGACTCCAGTCTTAAACCATGGGCTATACTCTTTCTTGAGACAGATACAGAAAGAAAAAAGGATATTAAAATGCAATGAAGATGTAATTTATCCCAGGTATGCAAGACTGGTTTAACATTCTTAAATCCATTAATGTAATCCATCATATAAACAAGCTAGAAAACAAAAAAAAAATCACACGATTATATAAGTAGGTCCAAAAAAGGCACTTGGCAAAATCCAACATCTATTCATAATAAAAACTCTCAGCAGCATAGGAATAGAGGGGAACTTAACTTGAAAAATTACATCTACAAAAATTCTACAGCTAACATCATATTTAATGGTAAGAAACTCAAAACTTTCCTGCTAAAATCAGGTACAAGGCAAGAAGGTTCCCTCTCACCACTCCTTTTCAACACTGCAGAGGAAGTCCTAGTTAATGCAATAAGACAAGAAAAGAAAATAAAAGGTATGCTGATTGGGAAGGAAGAAATAAAACTGTCTTAGTTCTCTGATAACATGATTGTCTATGTACAAAATCTGAAGGAATCAGTAAAACTTCTGAAAATAATAAGTAATTATACCCACTTTCCAGGAGACATTAATATACACAAGTCAATCACTTTCCTTGCCATTTTCAACAACATGGATGGAACTAGAAGGAATTATGCTAAGTGAAATAAATCAGAGAAGGACAGATATCATATTTCACTCATATGTGGAAGTGGAGAAACACAACAGATGAACATAGGGAAAGGGAAGGAAAAATAAAATAAAACAGAGAGGGCGGCAACCCATAAGAGACTCTTAAATATAGAGAACAAACTGAGGTTGCTGGAGGGGAGGTAGGTAGGGGGATGGGTTACATGGGTGATGGCATTAAGGAGGGCACTTTTTGGGATGAGCACTGAGTATCATACGTAAGAGATGAATCACTGGGTTCTACTCCTGAAGCCAAGACTACACTATATGTTAACTAACTATATGAATATAAATTTAAAAAATCAGTTTCCTGTATACCAGCAATAAATAAGAGAAATTTGAAATTAAAAACATAATACCATTTACATTAGCAACCTCCCAAAATTAAACACTTAGGTAGATATTGAACATAATATGCACAAAATCTATATGAGGAAAATTATAAAACTCTTTTGAGAGAAATCAAAGAATTCAATAAATGGGGACCTATTTCATGTTTGTGAATAGGAAGCCTCAATATTGGCAATATGTCAGTTCTTCCCGACTTGATCTGTGGAGTCAACACAATCCCTATCAAAATCCTGGAAAGTTATCTTGCGGATATCAACAAACTTACTCTAAGGTTTATATGGAGAGACAAAACCCCCAGAATAGCCACCACAGTAAAGTCAGAGAACTGACACAACTCAACTTAATTCTAAAACTATAATAATAAAGACAGTGTGCTTTGGTGAAAAAATGACTAGAATAGAATACAGAGTCACATAAAAATAGTCAGCTAATCTTTGAAAAAGAAGCAGAGGCAATATGGGTGCCTGGGTGGCTCAGTAGGTTAGGTGTCCCACACTTGATTTTGGCTCAGGTCATGATCTTGCGATTCATGAGATGGAGTCCACATGCATGAGGCTCTGCAGTGACAGCACAGAGCCTGCCTGGGACTCTCTGTCTGTCTGCCTGTCTGTCTCTCTCTCTCTACCCCTCCCCCACTTGCACACTCACACACACACACTCTCTCTCTCCCAAAATAAATAAATAAACAAACACTTTTTTTAAAAAAATAAGCAAAGGCAATACAATGGAGCAAAGACAGTCTTTGGAACAAAGACTATACAGCTAAAACAACTCTACATCCTCATTAAAAAAAAAAAAAAAGTCTAGACACTGACTTTACATAATCCACAAAAATTACCTCAAAATGGATCAGAGGCCTAAATGTGAAACATAAAACTAGATAACTCCTGGAAAATAACATAGTCGAAAACTTAGATGGCCTCGGGTATGGCAAAAACTTTCTAGATCGAACAGCAAAGGCATGATCCAAGAAAGAAAGAATTGATAAGCTAAACTTTATTAAAATTGAAAACTTGTGCTCTACAAAAGGCACTCTTATGAAAATGAGAAAACAATCTATACACTGAGAGAAAACATTTGCAAAAGGCATAACCAAAATATACAAAAAAAAACTTTTAAAACTCAGTAATAAGAAAACACACAACTAAAAAATTGGCCAAAGACATTGACAGAAATCTCACCAGAGATGATATACAGATAGCAAGTAAGCATATGGAAATATGCTCAACATTCTACATCATTAGGAAACTGAAAATTAAAACAATGACATACCACTCACTACACACCTATGAGAATGACCAACATCTAAAACACTGACAACACTAAATGCTGATGAGTATATGAAGTAACAGGAACTCTCATTCACTGCTGGTGAGAATCCAAAATGGTGCAGCCACTTTGGAAGACAATTTGGTGGCTTCTTACAAAAGTAAACATACTATATGATGCGGTAATTGTTCTTCTTGGTATTTCTTTACTCAAAGGAGTTGAAAACTTATGTCTACCCAAAAACCTGCACACAAGTATTTACAACAGCTTTATTCATAATTGCCAAAGCCTGGAAGCAAGCAAGATGTCCTTCAGTAGGTGGAAGGATAAATAAACTGTGGTACATCCAGACAATGGAATATATTCAGCAATAAAAAGAAAGGAGTTACTAAGTCTTGAAAAGGCATGGGAGAATCTAAGATGCACTTTACTAAGTAAAGAGGCCAGCGTGAACAATTATAATTCCAATTACGTTTGGCAACAACTTAAACATCATGGGTTTGAACTCTACAGGTCCACTTATATGCAGACTATTTCCATAAATACAGCATAGTACTATAAATGCATTTTATCTTCCTTATGATTTTCTTGAGAACAGTTTCTTTTCTCTAGCTCACTTTATTATAAGAACGCCACATATACTACCTATAACATACAAAAAAATGTGTTAATCAATTGTTTATGTCATCAGAAAGGCCTCCTTCCAGTCAATGGTAGGTTATTAGCATTTACATTTTGGGGGAGTCAAAAGTTATATGCAGATTTCTGACTTGCAGGGGTTCAGTGCTCCTAACCCCCATACTGTTCAAGGGTCAACTATATATGACTTTCTAGAAAAGGCTAAACTATGGAGATGGTAAAAGCATTAGTGGTTGTTAGGGGGTAGGGAGGAGAGAGGGATAAAAAAGCAGAACATAGGTTTTTGGGTAGTCAGATAGTCTATATGATACTATGACGCCAAATACATGCCATTATACACATTTCAAATCCACAGCATGTACAACACTAAGAGTGAATCCTAATGTAAACTATGGGCTTTGAATGATAAGGATGTGTCGGTGTAGATTCATCAGTTGTAACAAACGTACCACTGTGGTGCAGGATTTTGATAGTGGAGGAGGCTATGTGTATGTGGGGGCAAGAGGTATCTGTGACATCTCTGCACCTTCCATTCAACTTTACTATGAACCTAAAACTGCTGTTAAAAATACAGTCTATTTGAAAATTGAAAAAAATGAAAGCAACTAGGAGCAACCCTACCTCCCTCTCCAGCCTCCTATCTCATCACCATCACACACACACACACACACACACACACCATTCAAATGCAACCAGGTGCACTCCTGCGTCCCTCTCTCCAGCCATACTGAGCCGGCTGACATTCTCCCTCCGCCCTATACCTGTGAACCACTGATTTCTCTACTTAGAATCCCCCTTTCCATCCCCACACTCCCAGCTTTGACTATCTCCAATATGGTGCCAGTACAGTGCTCAGATATCACCTTTTGGCTGCCCCAACCTCACTGGGCCAGATGCTCTTTCCCTGTACTCCCAAATCAAAATCAGAGCTCATCCCACCAGCCCAGCATTTGCCATTCTGCACATTAACTCTCTGCTTAATTCTCTGTCTCCCCCGCTGGCCTGGAGATGTGCCAGGGTCTAAGGGGTGTGTCTAGGCATCTTAGGCATCTTAGAACCTTGTCAAGACCCTGGCACAAAGCAGGTGCCCACTAAATGCTAGCTAAAATGTAAAGCCCTTGAGTGGTGAGCTGTTACCTTAAGGCATCCTGTTTCCACTCCTTCCTATGCAGGTGACCTTGCCCACTCTGGGCCTCAGTTTCCACACTGTTGAAGGAAGCACCCTCATCACACTTTATCCCTCATGGTGCCTTGGTGTTTGTGCAGCATTTATGACTAATGGGCCTTCTTTACTGTTTGCTTCAACCACTAAAACAAAAGCTCTACGAAGAAGGGACCTGGCTGTGTCCATTGCTGTTTTCTTAGTGCTCACCATACCTGGAACTCAATAAATGTGTTGAATAAATGAATGTACGAATGAATGGATGAATTCCCTGATACAATGGGAAAGGGAGGGTAATTGTCTTGAATTTCTTTCTGAACCCCCTCTCCAATCCCTGGAGCCCACCCTATACTCCAGAGCCAAGAGAACGTGCCCAAGCTGGAGAACTATCAGTCCCATGAATTATTAGTTGCAGGGCCATGGGCCTCAGCTGCCTCGTCTGCATAATGGGTACTGTCAGAGAACTCACCTCACTGCTGCCCTGAGGAGTAAATGAGGTGATATGAGGAAAGCACTTAGCTCAAGGTAAGGCACATGGCAGTCTCTACACATTTCTCGTGTCTAACATTACAATCTGAGAGCCTGTTCTCACCCCTTCTGTGACCCCTGATAAGCAGCATGCAGGGGACTTGTTCTGAATGTAAAAAGAACCTATTTAAATCCTGGTTCCTCTTTTTAACTGCACGGCATTCATATCCTTACCCACAGTCTGCTCCCCTGGGGATGTCTGCCCCCAAATAAAGGTTGTCAAACATTTTAAATGTTATTAAATTGTCCAGTAAATGGGAATGCCCAAAGCAGAGAGCCAGTCAATCAGGATTATTTGAGAGCTTCAAAAAGACAGAAGGAAACCATTATTAGGTTTAAGAATATTACGTTCCCTCTCCCACACAGCCTTTATCTAAATCTTCATTTAATTGGCAGCCTTCAGCACTGTCAGAATTGCATTCTGAGAACCAGGAGAAGTTTTCAAACATTCACGCAATATTATATGCTTGGCTCAAATCTACTCAAGGGGAAAGAATGATCCTTTCTGCAAGGGATTTGGGGAATGCCCTATCACTGACGCTGCAAGGGCCAGGGAACTGACCTTGAATGGAATAAGAAACTAGCACCACCGTGTAATCTCAAGCATGCCATCTGAGGTTGAAGGCAGAGAGAATCAGCCCCACCGCCGCCCCACACTCTACAGGTGGCTCCTTGGGGGCAAGACTGGTGTCTTCTGTCACCGTAGCTTCAGAGCCTCCCACACTGCCTGGCACATCGTGGGCACGAAATAGATGTTTCTGGAATGACTAATAAGGACCTTCATGCTTTTATGTAATAAGGGAAATCAACGCTCAGGCTCAAGTAGTTCTCACCAGAAACCGGGCTGGAAAAGAAGCTTTCTGAGATCCCCATTGCTTCCCTGACCCCCACCTCGAGTTTATTCACATGCCTCGCTGATTTCACGATGTCTTCTGATGTCTGATCTGTCTCCTCCTCTGCTCCCTCAGTGCCTTCAATGGGGTCTTCAGCCTTCCTCTCTGGGACTGGGGCAAAGGGACCTACGTGCCTCCCATCTCTCACCCCCAGGAAGGCACAAACATACTGATGGCTGGAAAACCCAGACTGCACAGAGTCACTCCACTGCTTAAAAATCCGTCATGGCTCCCACTGCCTTCAGGACATGGTGTCTGTGAAGCAGTCCAGTGCCCCCCTCAGCCCCAGCTGCCAGCCCCTCAATGCTATGGCTTCCTTCCCACTGAGGGTTTTGTGTAAGCGCTGCCATGCTGCTTTCTGACTGCCTACTTCCTGTTGATCCTTCAGGGCCCAGTTCAAACACCGTGTCCACCAGAAAGTCTTCCTCAATATCCCTCTCTCTCTTCTCTCCTCCCCCAAGCAAGGCCAGTCTCTCCTCTGTGCTCCCAGAGAGCCTGCGGCTGCTAACACCTTACTTCTTTATTTTTCATTTACATTAAACCAATGCATTACAGAAAGTGTGCAAAAGCCTCAGTACACAGTATTTACCACAAGGGGCCATGCAACCAGCACTGAGGTCAAAAAATAAAACAGTCAGGTTCTCGGAAGCCCCCCTCCTGCCTACTTTATAACGACTTTGGAAAACTGTCTGGTGGTATGTACCAAAGCCAATATCAAACAGTTTTCCAAAGTGGTCTTACTCCCAGCCCCTTTCATCTTGCCTTGACAAAGGTGGCAATCTTGTCTGTTTCACCTTCTGAATTATAATATCCTGGGATCAGAAATTAAAATTTGATTACCTCCTTATCACCAGCTCTCATCTCAGAACTGGCACATGATCAGTACTCTATAAATGTGGAATGAATGTAGGAGTGAACAAATGAATGAATGAATGAATGAGAAGGATAAAGAACATGCACCCTCAATCTGGACAATGCTCTTGAATTTTTTCTGATCGATGCCGTGTTAAGCACACTTTCCGCATGTGAAACCCACAGCAGCGCCATGATTCTGGGATTCCCATTGGAACTCACAAAAGACCAGATGTCCTCTAGAGTTTGCTGAGGGAAAAAAAGGCTCTAAAGGTCATCAGTTTTAATCAGAAGAATCAGAATTCTAGGTAAAGCAGGCCAGTTAAATTGGTTCGACAGCCAACTTCAGCAGCAAATGCAGCTTCCAGCATCTTCCTAGATTGGTTCATTTTCCAAGATCTGTGATTTTTAAATGAGGAGTAGGATCAAAGGTCAACTTTACCCCCTGGAGCACAAGCTAAGTATGTGCTGTAATCACATCACAGAGCAAACTTCAAAAGCTCACAGCATAGTGACGGAACCACCTGTCTATCTTCAAACCAGATGAATGGCTTTCTGATGCTATCAATCAGGAAAGAAGACGTATAAAGAGCAGCTGATCCTTATTTAACCAAGCCTTTCTCATCTTGTCATGAATAAAAAGCACATGCACAATCCTGGCCCAGGTGAGAAATAGAACCTGCTAGAAACTGCCAGAGGGTCTGTTATTTTCCTGTAACCTTTCAGAGCCTGGAGGTGTCACTGGTGACAGCCCAGAATGACAAACCAATAATGCTTTCCCAAAGCACAAGACTCCAGAAAAATGGAGGTCCAACACTACAATTTGATCCTCCCTTCCCAGAACCCGAGCCTTCCTCAGAACAATGATCTCCTTAGATAGTGTTATGACGTTAGCATGTTCTGAGAACTTTGCTTTGATGACTGTGACTGGCAGAAGGAAGGCAGCAACACGTTGTTGCTTTCAAATTGCAAACTGGAACTTGTAGCCTTCTAGATGAAAGGACCCAAATTAGAGCTGGTCCTTCCTGAATTCTCGGTCATGTCTGATCTTCCCTGCAGGCCAGGATCACGTTTACAGCAGCCAGTTCAAATGTTAATACCAATAACCCATCCTGAATCCTAAGATCCAAGGCCAGAATCACCCTCTCATTGTGCCTGCTGGGAAATCACATGGCTTTCCTTTTTGAAGGCATGGCCATGACAAGGCGCTGAGAGCAAAGAAAACCCTCAAGATAGAATGGGTAGCCATAAGCCCAGCTCTACCCCTACAACTACCCGTGTGGCTTTGTTGAATGCCTTCCCCTCTCTGAGCCTCAGTCTCCAAATCTGTAAAGTGGGGAAACAACACCCTCCTGACTAAAGACGGAGACAATGAACAATAAATTCTGGCACATAGAAGGAATTTAACGCATACACACCACCTCTCTCTCCCGATAAAACTGCAACACTATAGAATCAGAAGACCTAGATTCTTCCAATTAGTCCCTGAAGGAGACAGGTCCCTGATGCTCAGTTTCCTTCACTGCAAAGTGTCATCTGTGGCCCCCAGAGGGCTGAGCGACAATCCATGAAGAGGCGAACTCTGATTCATCTCATTTCACAGCTGAGGAGTTCGCCTCTTCATGGATTGTCGTTCAGTCCTCCGGGGGCCACAGCTTGTACACAAGCACCTGGCAGAGTACCTGACACATAGATGTTGGTCCATAAATGCTCATTACTTTAACTTAATTATTAGAGTGGAATTTAAGTAAACAATGATTATTGGAGCACACACACAAAAATGATTGTTCTCAGTCTTCCCACCCAAGCAAATTGAAGTTCTGTCGTTGGAGAGACTATGTCAAGCAGACAGTGTCCCCCTGGGGCCCACCTGCCTTCAGTAGTATGTGTCTAACGGGAGGTGCTCTTTAGACCATAAGTTCCTTCTTCCCCCAAAACTACGCAACAGGTAGAGGCCAGCTGTGCCAGATAAGGCTTATTAACACGGAAAGAAAGAAAGCATTCTAGCTAGATGAGGCACACCCCTCAATTTTATCTTTTTTTTTCCTATGTATTTTATTTTTTTACTTTCTGACTTAATCTGCTTGCTGCCCTGCCCCACTGGGCCTCCAACCAGCCTGAACTAGTTCTCTTGCAGACTGGAGCCTTAGAGGGTGCCTCTACTGCCCGATGCGCGGATTGATTTTTACACTATGCAAAATCAATCCTGGGCATGCAATTTCTCCAGTGGCTCAGCCTCAGAGAGAACATTTCCTTGGCAGGTTACAGGATCACAAAGGGCAGGAACGCACAGGCTGAGCATTGACGCAGCTTGCCAACTGCCAGAGCTGGAGAGTCAGGGGGACTGGGGAGGAGAACCGACCAGAGAAAGGCATTAAATTGAACCTCTTCATCCCAACAGTGGAACTTTTGGGGGCTCAGCTAATCCTGAGCCAAAATAGCCAGGGTAGGGGTTGCACTTATAAAGGCTAAGTGGCTGGGTTAATAAGGCTTTCAAGATTCCTCATGCCGAGACTGCAGTGTGCAGACTTCTCCAAGCATCAATTATATGAGCATAAAAGTTTCCGGAATGGAGAAAGGGCACTGAGTTCACGGTGCTTGCTAGGGGTCTGATGGATCTTCATCCGCCCCCCGAATCTTCCAAGTGCTTCACTACTTTCCTCCTCCCCTAGCCAGTCTCCCATGCCTCCAAAACTCCTCCAACTTTGCTTTAATGAGCAGCCTCTATTTATTAATGGTTTGGTAAAAATAAAATAAAATAACAGGAATATGCACCCCAATATGCCTCATTATAAATTGCAGAAAGTTAGTTTCCAACTAAAAAAAAAAAAAAGAAAAAAAAAAGAAAAAAGCACATATGGTCTAAGATCTTGTGTAAAATCTATTTTCTCCTAAAGGAAAAGACAGTGGACCTCTTGCTGTCCTGGGCAGTTCAAGGGGCTCCAGGTATACTATCTTGGGCCACATTCTTTAAGAGACTGAGTCCCAGTTTCTTGATCTACAACTTGGGGCTCTTTCCCAGGAAGTGGCATTTATTGTGACCATTAAGGCATCCGGATCCCTGCCTGGTTTGGATTTACAGCATGCCAGACACTGTGTTAAGCACATTACATGCTTTAGTTCATCCTCCTAAGAAGCCCATGAGATAGATAGCCTCCCCATTTTACAAATGAGGGGACTGAGGCAAACAGGGTTATGGGGTTTGCTAAGGTCACAGGCAGTAGAGCTGACAGCCAAGCCCAGACTGTCTGGTGTCCTTGTTCTTAACCAGTGATCTCTTACTTTTTCCATTTCTCCTTCCACGCCCCTATCTTTCCCTTTGTTCCCTTACATCACCCCTCTTTCCTATTATTGCATCCATCCCTTAGGCTTGTGCCTGTTTTTGAGCTCCTACATGATCTGGCCGCTCATTCCACAGATTTCTATCACAATGTCCTGGCCCCTGAGCCCCTCATGCAACTTCCCATTACTTGACTAGAATGGTCCTCATAAAAAGAACTAGTGACCACACCTTCTTCCTCCAGAATCTAGCACTTTCGCCAAGTTCCTTCCTTCTTTACCTTCTAAAATAACTGCAAATTTCTTCTTGAAATTCCCTTTTTTCTACCCTGACATTTTAGTACCCTACATTTCTCCCCCATTATGTGGTTACCAATCCATCCATCCATCATCCTTCCATGCATCTACCCACCCACCAATCTACCCATCCATCCATCCATCCATCTACCCATGCATCATTCATCCATCCATCCACCCATATATACATATGTACATAAGATAATAACGATTATCTGAACTCAGAATCTCTGTGACCTTGGGTAAATCCCTTTACCTCTCTGATCTTCTATTAACCCACTTGTAAAACAGAAACATTAAGAACATAACTTATAGGATTGCCGTTAGGTTTAAATGAGACAGTAGATGTAAAGAAACCTGGCTCAAAGAGGTGCTCAATGTATGTTTGTTGTTTCATTGCTAATTTTCTTTCTTAGATGAAATTGCATTATGTTTTACTAGTGGCATATACTCAAATTGGTTGCTATCACACACCACACAGTGCAACTGTAGGCAGGGGAAATGATGTCAGAGTAATCCCTATATCACTCAGAATCACTGATAAAACTCTCTTAAAGTAAAATCTTGGTATCATTTCTGGCATTTTTTCCACTTCTTCCCCATCATCCCATTAACTACCAAGCCTCTAAAATTGGTTTCCTTTCCACACTCTCTGTGGCCTTTATACATTCACAAACTGAACTTCTTACTTTGGGTCTTCCCCCATCCAGGCCATCTTCCACACCACCCACGGGTTAATTTTTCTGAAATATCATTTTCCATTCCCTTCCTCAAAACCTCTGCTGGACCTCCACAACCTATGTCTTAGAAGTTATTTTCTTCTTGTTTCACTTTTTTGAATTTACTCTATTTCTTCATTATAAATGTAATACATGCACATCAGTGGAGATTTGTAAACTAGAGGGAAAGAAATCACTCACAAACCCATTACATGAACAAAATTTTTGATAAATTTCCTTACAGACTTCATCCCTCTTTCCCATATACAGAGTCTTTGTTTGTTTGTTTATTAGGAACCCTGCTCCACACATAATCTCCTGTTCCGTATTCATTTCTCACTTAGGCGATTTCTCCATTCCAGTTATGTCTTCATAACCTCCCTCTTCAATGCCTATGTAATATTCCATTGAGTCACTTAACCAGTTGTCATTTGCTAGAATTTAGCTTATTTGCTGAGCACTTAGGTGAGCCAGGCACACGGCAAACACTCAATAGATGTTGACTATTGTTATCGTTTCCAATTTGGGCTATCACATACAATGCAGACAAGTATTTCTGTATATCTTTCTCTATACCTAGCTGTGTTCCTTTAACTTCTCAGATGTAGATCACTGGCCCAGACAGCATTACTGTTTCTTTGCCTTTTGATACCAACTACAGAAGATGCTGAGGGCTTCCCACCTACCTCCAAGCACATATCCCTCTGGCCTTTCCATTAGAGGGCTGGCCCCACATCCAAGTGAAAAATGCCACACGTCTTTGCTGATGGCTTTCTCTGGGACCAGAGTCCATACCCAGAAGTCCAGTAGTGCCCAATATCAATGCCACCTGGGGAAGCTCCAAAACAATGCCCACCCGGATCTGTGACATAAAGTCTAGAGATCCCATGCCCCTCAGGTGGGATAACTCTGAAATACTCCACACTGGCTCCCAAGGGTCCACAGGGGAATTAAGGTCCAAGCAGCCACAGCAGCAACTGGCTAAATAGAAGACACTTCATATGGCCGCCCTCCCTTCCCTGCCTCACTTCCCCACCCCCTCCAGTTTTCTCTGGACCACCTTCCAGGTGAATTAATTGCATTCAAACCCTCCTTTCAGAATCTGCTTTGGAGGGAACTCAGACTGAGACTGTGACACTGAACAGACCAATGGCTAACAACCATCATCTGCTAAATCCTGCCTATTCACCTCCTTAAAGAACCAACTGCCATTTTCCAAGGGTCTATCATTTGCTCAGCCAAGATTTGTCTTGAGTCCCCATCCTAGGTGTTATCAGGTAGGTATCGTTGCCCTCATTAAATAGATCTGATAACTGAGGCACAGAGATGTTAAGCAATTTGCCCATGGCCACACAGCCCTCCAGGGGCAGAGCTGAGGTCCAAACTGCAATTCCAGCTTCCCCCAAGGCCTGGGCTCTTAACCACCATGGGTTACTGCCAGAAACTGCCCTGTACCAATAGTGAGATCCTTTGGCTAAAATAACATGGATACTATTAATAGTGTCATCCCTTAGCACTGATCCAATTTCACACTGTGTTCACATTTACTGTCACCCAGAACAGCCTCCTTGTTGCCCCCTGAATATGCTATGAGTATTTCTGCCTCTAAATGGACTCATGCTTCCCTCAAGCTTGTAACAGCTCCCCTTCCTTTCATCTCTCCCCTCTTTGGTCTTGATCCCACACCCTTTCAGTCTTACTCTGCACATGTCTGCTACTGACATTCTGACTCTCCCTCTGACACAATTTCCTCATCGGTAGTTGTGGACAATTGCAAGTCCCACCTAATAGAGTTAAGTGAAAGCATATGGCACAGTGCATGCCTCATTGAAGGCAGTTAACAGATGGCATCTATGCAGCCATCTTGACCTACTAGACTCTCTCCTTCCACCATCTCCTAGACCTCAACTGATTTCCATTTCTTTACCCCATATTTCACAACTATTTCAAATAAGGCAGCACTAGTAAATTAAAAACCATGTTTGAGGAATCAGAAAAAAATTATCCAAAGCTTGTAAACAAGGCCACAATGATGGATGGAAACCCTTTGAAAATCAATGAGGGACAAGGGTCACCAGTAGATGTCTAGAAACATGTTCTTAGTTCAACTCCTTATTTAATCTTGATGGAAAGCCTCAGAATTAGTGAAGCTTCCAGTTACTTGTGGGTTTTCATCCAGTAGAAACTAACATAATTTCTCATTCTAACATTTCTTTGCCAAATTGTTCATAAATACCCTAGCTTCTCAAATGCCCTTTGAAACCATCATAGCATCTTATCGGTTCCCTCACAAATTAATGAATTAATGTTTATATTTAACAGAGAGTCGTGGTTTGACCTTTTGAGAAATTACACATGTACAGTGGCTTGCTGCTAGTTTTCTTTCCACAAACCCAACTTCAGGGTGTGGCTTCTAGAATGGGATGGAGTAGAGACAAATCTTCCCATGTGTGTTGGGTGAGTATGAAGCACTATACTTAGACCAGGTTCCTCACCCTCATACTATTGACATTTGGGTTGGGATAATTCTTTGTAGTGGGGGCCATCCTGTGTACTGTAGGATACTAAACATCATCCCTGGCTTCTACCTACCAAGTGCCAATAGCACCTTCTCTCCAGTTGTGAACAGCAAACTTGTCTCCAGGCATTACCATATGCCCCCTGGAGGCACAAATGCCCCTATTTGAGAACAACTCATTTAGAATATATTTCACAAGTGAGAATCATGGGAAATATCAGAAAGATCAGCAAAGATTTATAATGGCACACAAAGAATTATCCTGGATGGTCTTCAAAATCCAATAGCTGTAGACTTAGCTCTTCTCACAGACCCCACGGTGTCACTGTCTGTCATTCTCCCCTCGGGTCTGTAATCTCTACAAGATCAGCAAATGCAGCTTCTGGATCTGTCTGATTCACCTTAGAAAACTTAATTCAAAGAGTAGAGCCTAGAATTTAGTAGCTGCCAACAGTGACTAGGTCTTGGTAGGTACTATATGTGTATATATGTAACAAATACATGTATTTATATGAATGTGTTATATATGTGTGTTTGTGTATATCTATTTTATGTGTATGCATGTGTTATATATGTATATATGTATACATCTATGTGTATATGTGTATGTATATACATACACACACTACATACTATGCACACATAGTAGGCGGCTGCTAAGTCAGATGAAGGATAGAAGAATATGCCACCCTAAACATGCCACTTTGTCATAAGGATTATTTTGACCTGAAGGCAACTGAGAAGAAGCAGATAAAAGAAAACCTTACTGACTTCCTCCTATTTGCCTAAAAACAGGACATGAATTTACAAAGCTGTCCCTCCTCCCCTTTCCACCAAGAAGAACAGATACTATCCCCTATAGACAACTTCAGATCCTTATCAATGGAGAAGGCACTGACTTAACCCTGCGTCACAAACCTCATTCTAGTTTTCAATCCCATTACATCCTCAGAACTGGCCTCCCCACACCTTTCTCTTTCTTGTCTTTAGCTTAAGATGGTATCTAAGCTGGAGTTCCAAGCCAACTCTGCAAGTTACTCATGTTTTCCCTGGGTATCTACTATGTATATATGTGGTATACATATTAATAAGCTGCTGGCTTTTCTCCTATTAATCTTTTTTTTAAAGAATCCCAGATAAAAACCTAAGATGAGTTTGCCACCCCTACACAGACTTCCCAGATGCCTCTTCTGTCATCATGCCAGGTCTTCTGGACTGTCTGTGTGGACCACAGCTGTCCCTGAAGGCATTCTGTGAACACAGCTTAGGGTCTCCCAGAAGTCAACACCCCGTGGCCATAATGGAATAGAGCAGAACCTTCAGCCTCCACTCCCATATCTCTGTGGTCTGCATTTTGTAATCTCCGCTTTCTTCAGAGGAGCCTGGCAAATGTTTCCCTCCTTCACCCAGCACAACATCAGGAAGGTCTCTCTCCCCACAAAACCCACGGGAGCAGCAGTTTCCAAACTTGAGGGAACATCAGAATCCCCTGGGGGGCATATGTGTGAAGAGACAGATTGCAGGATCTACCCCAGAAGCTCTGAATAAGTAGATGCTGGGTGAACGATTGCATTAATAAGCTCCCAGGTGATGCTGACACTGCTGGTCCTGATGGTGAAGGCCCAAACTCAGAGACCCCAGAGTCCACAATTTGTTTCCCACATGTAGCCTGTGCATCACTATCTAGTGACATACTCTATGCAAGAGTTCCCTTACCCCTGGGAATTTAGCAACAGCATTGGAAATGCAGCCTTAGGGAGCCCCTCTTTGAGCCTTAAATGCTCACTAAAGCCTCAGAGACATTCAGTTGTGGAAAACAAAACACAACCTGTTTCATTTCTATGGGTAAGTCCAGAGTTTCCCAAAATATTAGGTCAGGCAATATTTTATTTTTTCCCAGAACCCTTATTAATAACCTCTTTTGGAAGCAGTACCTCTTCAGAATACAAAACAGTACATTGGAAAATCATAGACGCATGTGGTTTTGTATAGTCACCTGTTGTTCCTTGGGAAAGCTTAAGGAAGCCAGGGGGCCCAGCAGAGTCCCTGCCACCCGGAGGCCAGCCACCTGGGAAACCAGATCTCAGCCAGAACCCTTTCAATCCCAGCTCCTGTTCCAGCCCAAATTGCAGCTGCTCCTCCAGACTAGAGATTCGGGAAGACATTTACAGTCCCTCAGCTTTGTCTTTATAAATCCACACCCTCCAGGAGCACAAAATAGGCATCCTGGTAATGATCCAGGGGCAAGCCCTGCTGCTCTTTCCTGCTGTACAGTGCTCCGCTAATGACTTCATCCCTCTGCATTTTAAGCATGAAAGAGAAATACAAATCATCAACACAAGAGTGAAGACAGAGAGGAATATATTTCATGTTTAGGAAGCTTGGGAATCAAGAGACATCTGGTGGGGGTGGCAGGTGCTGATGGGGGAATGTTTTCGGTGGGGTGGGGGCCTGGATTTGGAGGTGCTGAGTGCCAAGTGTAGGAGCAAAGAGCTCCTTCCCCTGCCTTAGACCTCAGATGCCTTCTCATTGCCAGGCCATGAAGTCTTCAACTGAGCCTGCCAAGGGGTGCCAAACATTCTTGTTAATTTGGATAAATCCTTTCAGCAATCTGGTGTCAACTTGAATACAATGACACTTAGCATGTCAATTAGCTCTCTCCCCTCCCCCTATTCTCCCCTTTCCTGGGCCACTTATGTTTATTACTTTTAGAAATCAGCCTCACTAACACACACTAAGACCCTAAAGTCTCTGGGCCTTATACTGCCAGTACTCTACACCAGACCGGCCTGGGCCAGGGAGGAAGAATGACCAGTGAGCAGAGAGGGATCTTAATCCACTTTGCAAATCTGCAAAACGTTGCTTTATTTCTGATGGGCCAAGTTGCCTGCAGCTTTGGTTTACCAGGGTTGTTTTTAATTAATAAAATGTGTGAGGGGTGCCTGGGTGGCTCAGTCGGTTAAGCAGCCGACTTCGGCTCAGGTCATGATCCCGTGGTCTGTGAGTTTGAGCCCCACGTTAGGCTCTGTGCTGACAGCTCAGAGCCTGGAGCCTGCTTCAGATTCTGTCTCCCTCTCTCTCTGCCCTTCCCCCACTCATACTCTCTGTCTCTCTCTCTCTTAAAAGTAAATAAACATTGAAAAAATAAAATGAAACGTGTGAAAACTGGTATACTTCAGGCCCAGAACTGCCAGCCCCAAGTTCCTCAGTATATGTCTGCATTGGTTTTCTGATCTCTGAAATGAAGTGGGTGATAGGCACCTACTGAGGAATAGCAGGGTTAATGCAGGTAAAGACAGTAGAATGTCACAGGCACTTTTTGAGCAGGAAAGGGTCAGGGGTGGCCACGCAAGAGCCCTGAGGTTGGACTGCCTGAGGTTTGCTTGCTTTTCTGTTTAACAACAGCTTTATTTTTTTTTTTTAATGCTTATTTATTTTCGAGAGAGAAAGAGAGACAGCACAAGGGGGGAAGGGGCAGAGAGTGGGGGACAGAAGATACGTAGTGGGCTCTATGCTGACAGCAGCGAGCCCGATGCGGGGTTCAAACTCACGAACCATAAGGTCATGACCTGAGCCGAAGTTGGAAGCTTAACCAACTGAGCCACCCAGGAGCCCCTAACAACAACTTTACTGAAACATAATCCACATTGTATAAAGTTGAACCTGTTAACGTATACAATTCTGTAGGGGTTTTTTTTTTTTTTTTTTAATTTTTTTTCAATGTTTATTTATTTTTGGGACAGAGAGAGACAGAGCATGAACGGAGGAGGGGCAGAGAGAGAGGGAGACACAGAATCGGAAACAGGCTCCAGGCTCTGAGCCATCAGCCCAGAGCCCGATGCGGGGCTCGAGCTCACGGCCCGCGAGATCGTGACCTGGTTGAAGTCGGACGCTTAACTGACTGCGCCACCCAGGCGCCCCTACAATTCTGTAGTTTTAGTAGGCTCACAGACTTGTGCAACCATCACCACTATATCATTCCAGAACACTTCCACCACCCCCCAAAAAGAAATCCCACTTCCCATTCCCTGCTCCTCCCACCCCGGGTCTTAGGCAACCACTGCTCTTGCCCTCTGTCTCTATGCATTTGCCTGTTCTGAACAATTCTTTCCATTTCATGGAATCATACAATATATATGGGCTTTTGTGTCCAGGACTGCTCAAGTCTGAATGTCAGCCCCAGAGCTCAAAAGCTGTGTGACCTTTACCCAGTTCTCCTGGAATGTCCCCATCTGTGAAATGGAATTAAAACCATGGTAGATACACCAAAGAGTCTTTAGGAGGACTAAATGCGCTAATTAATACATCGAAAGCACTCACACAGGGCCTAGCTCCGAGTAAGCACTGCTTAGATGTGTATGCCCATTACTGCTGCTACTACTGTTATGACCTAATAGGCTGCTCCTCTGCCCCAAACCATGTGACCGGTGGTGGGAACCCAAAGATGAACAGAGCACAGAGAACACAGCTCTTGCCCTCCCCAGTACACAGCCTGCTGGGAATCGTATGATTAAGAAACCAGCTTGAATGAATACAATGAAGGCTTATCATATGCACATTTAACTAATGGAAATCCAGCTCTTCCACCAAAAAGAGAAGGAAAAAGAACAATTTAAGTACTGCAATTAAATTCCATAAAATTATATCTTGCCTATATTCTTTATTATGCACTGTACGTTATTGCTTCCATTATACATTGTTACATATTGATTACAGTACAGGGATGCATACACAAAACCACACACACTGCAATTTAGTGGGCAACTTAAGATATTTCAAGGTTAATGACAACTCTGTGTTTGCCTTAAACCTAGACTTTATATTCTAACATACTCTAACCCCTGAGTAAAGTGTGACTCTATTGTGTGTCCACAACAAAAACAATCCAGAATGAATCCCAACAAATGAAATCAACCAACAAGCAGTTGGTTGACGTGGGCTGCAGCGGGTTCCAGTTGGCCAAGCACAACTTCTGCCCTCCACAAGCTCACAGTCTCGTTGTGAAAATAAACCACATAAGCATAATCACAAGAGGTTGGTGAGAGGCAGAATGGGGTTTAGGAAACAGATGGAAATAATCTTTCACCCTACTAGCTGACAAGACAGGCAGACAGACACCAGAGGGGCTGTGCTCTCCCTGCCCTGTCCATCCCTTCACTGACTTTGTTCTCCACAGCACTCAACACATGACAGACATCATGCATCTATGGGTTCGTTTTCTATTATCTCTCCCCCAACCAGCTTAGGGACTTAGGGACTTCGTGTACACTGCTTTTATCTGTATTCCCAATCCCGAGAAAAGCATTGAAGTACTTAGTGGGTGGGCAATAAGATTTGTTGGTGAATGAGTGAATGAATGAATGAGAGTAACTATTTAGACAACCTCCACTTTCCTGCCACCTTCTGTCCCCCAAATATCTGTAGTCTGTTCCTCCAATCTCAACATGCTTATTCTTTAATTGTTCATAAGTAGTGGGAATACATCCGTGTCAATGACGAGGCCCTAAGGTAGCATTCCAGGGCTTTGGCATACTGGTACCATCTAGTGGGAAAGTGAGTACCTGCAGGTAGGTACTAAACCAAACTCAGCAGGTTTAAAAAAAAAAAAAAACAACCATGACCCTTTCCTTTATCATTGGCTCTACTAAGGAAGTTTTCAGTAACGTGTAAGGGAGGCAACTGAAATCTCTTACATACTCATGCCCTACCCAGGACATATACTGCCAGTCTAAGTCCATGCCACACCTCTCTACTTTCCCACTCAGGACTCTTCCAAAACCATGGTTGCTCCTCCAGAGCCACAAAGGTTCAGTGGGGAAACACAGAGAAATTAATGGTGCCAGGGGCCACCCTTGACCAACGGAAGACTGGGATAGTGGATATTCACCCCAGCCTCCCATCCTACAAAGGGACCATTCTGAAGCAAGTTTCACACAGTGCCGAGGGGCCCCGGCAGTAAGGAGCCCTAGGTGCTCATGACCATAACCAGCTCAATGACACGTTCTTTATTGGCTTTCCTTCTTTCTTGTTTCATGTTCCTCACTTCTGTGCCTCGGGATCATCTCTCAGATTAGCTCCCTGCATCCAAGCCTGTATCTCCGTCACTGTTTGGGGGAACACAACCTAAGATACAGTGTTTAACATCAATATACTTTTGGGTGGCAAGGAAGCCTTAAGAAATGTAGTCCAGATAATTACTACAAAAGCTAAATTATTAGATAGTTTAGAGCTGGTCTGAGAATGATGTTTCATGGTTAATCTTTACCTTGAACAAAGCTAACGTGGAATAATCAAGTGATACTGTGTCCCTAAAGAACTGCCACAGTTCTCATGGTAACAACAGGCCAGAGAAAACGTCTCGTCTCTCTCCTTGGCCTTGACCCTATCCCAGTTTAACCAACCAGTAAGGCGGCTAATGGATTTGATCAGAAGTTGGCAAACTACAGCCTGAGGGCCAAATCCAGCTCTGCCTGATTTTGTAAATAAAGTTTTATTGAAATACAGCCCTGCCCATTTGTTTACATACTGTATGTAACTGTTTTCACACTACATGGATAGTGTTGAGTAGCTGCAAGAGAGACATATTTTTATTCTATAGATACATATTTTATTCTTTGCAGAAAGAGATTACCCACCTGTAGTGCAAATCTTTGGTTGCCGTATCTTTAGATTCCCAAAAGCAAAATTTCAAGAAAAACAAAAAATAGAGAATGGACATAGGTTTGGCAACAAACACTTTTACCACTCTATTTACCATCATAAATTGAAGATAAAACTGTGATAGGCAAGTAGTTAGCTAACTTCATTTACAAACAATAGGACATTCATCCCTGAAACTAAAAGGTCATCACATCAGAACAATGAACTTTCCATCCCAAGGGAGGGCTGCGGATAAACTCAGAGCAACTGACTATCCAACTGCAATTGTTTTACAGCACTATCACTATCCAAAATTATTATATTTACTTATTTTTGTGGTTTACTGCCTCTCTCCGTCATTGGAAGGTAGACTCTGTGAAGGCAGGCAGTCCCGTCTTTCTTAACCACTGTTGCTAACCCAGTGTAAAGCATCATGCTGCAACACAGTGGCTGATCAGCTAATACTTGTTAAATGACTGAAACGTGAGATGTACACATTGGGGTGCACAAGATCCAAACGTCCTGAGAGAGGCAGCAATGCAGGCCACCATGTGGAGCGGTGAGGGTTGGGGCAGGGTGAGAATGTGTCCACCCACCTGCACAGAGGCCCTGTGAGCCCCTCTGCTATGCCACCAGTACATAAGACAGTGCCAGGCACATAATAGGCGCTCAACAAACGTTCACTGAATCAATGGCTACCCTGACTAAAGGCACTTAAACTGAATTAAAAGGAAAAAAAGAAAACGCTTCTGGTAAAACAGAACTACACTTCAGGTTAGATTCAGTTCAGTTGCAATGCACCATAGATCTGCGTGTTTCAATAGAGCTGCAGGCTGTGTATTTCTCATTCTCCTATGGATTGGGGAAAATGTTGTTGTAGTCAGTGGCGCTCAGGAACATGGAGCCCCTCGGCACCCTTGGGGAGGAATGCCATCCAGCCTCAGAGCTTAGCAGCAGACAGGACACAGCCAGCAAATACCACGAGAGAATTTACCTGCGCTGGAGGCCACAGAGGAACACACCCTGGCTCAGTCCCCAGCATCTGTGTGGCTATTGTTAACAACACCGGCCATTCTCGCTGAGCAAAGCATGCAGTGTGGATGGGCGGTGGTCCTGGTCAACAGCAAGGATTCAGTGAACAACATAACTGATCCTGGGTAACCCAGTTCTGAAGGTTGCACTCATTAACCCAGACAGGAGGCCCAGGTCCCAGGCCCACTTTTAGAGACCAGGAATTCAAAAATGGGTCACTACAAGTAGCCATTTTAACTCCAGGAGAGCAGAAACAAAATAGTCAAGGAAGAAAACTCTTACAACCTTTGGGGGATAAGGGAGGAAGCTTTCATACATGAGTGAAATATGGAGGAAAACTCATATGCACAAAAATCAGAAATGCATGGGCCCAATCCCTGGTCTGCATTTCCTAGGGGCTGTGTGGCCTTAGGCAAAGACTCAACCACTCTGCACTTCTTTTCTTCATATATAAAATGGGTTAAGAATAGTTGTCCCTAAGGCTTGCAATAAAGATTTGAGCTAATGTATGCAACCAGCACATAGCAATAAATTGTACAGTAAATTTGCTACAGGTATTTTGATATATTTTAAATCATAATCATAAGTGCTCACGGTGCTCACATGTACACACACACACACACACCACACACACACACAGTGCCCTGAAAAAGCCTCCAGGGAAACAGCTGCTAAGAAGATACACTAGTAGATAAGATCCCACCAGATCAAGTGATTTTATGAGGCATGAAATCCCAAAGGGAGCCATCTTTGGGGAGATACCAATATGGGAACTGGCAAATCCTTCTCTAGAAAGCAAACTTTATTTATTTATTTTTTAATGCCCATGCATTTTAAATACACGAGCATGTTCTTCCCCTCTAGGTTACTCAGATGATCAAGGCCAAGGCCCCGTGTGCCTGCAAGCCAGCCACAAGCTCCCCTGGAGCACAGTATGTGCAAGTTAATACACCAACATTCCTTTAGCATCCATAGAGCATTTGTCAGCCACCGGATGGGGTCCATGAGCATACGTGGACTTAACCGGAAACCCTGCTGGGCAGTTACACCTACTCCCTCTCCTTGTCCAGACGCAGGAGGAAACAGAAGAGGAGGGAAATAAGGTAACTCATCTGAGGTCACACAGCACGCAGATGGCCAGGATTCAAACTCACTTCTTTTTTTTTTTTTTTTTAATTTTTTTTTCAACGTTTATTTATTTTGGGGACAGAGAGAGACAGAGCATGAATGGGGGAGGGGCAGAGAGAGAGGGAGACCACAGAATCGGAAAACAGCTGCTCCAGGCTCTGAGCTTGTCAGCACAGAGCCCGACGCGGGGCTCGAACTCCCGGACCGCGAGATCGTGACCTGGCTGAAGTCGGACGCTTAACCGACTGCGCCACCCAGGCGCCCCTCAAACTCACTTCTTAAATCTCAGAAGTCTTCCTAACTCCTGAAGCAAGCTGAGACGCTCGTTCCTCTGAGTCCTAGCAGACCATAGGCCCTGAGTCACCTCCAGCACAGGCCCTATTCAGGACCAGGTGTTGTATTCACCTCTGCATCCCCAAATCAGCAGCATTCTTGGCACCTGGTAGGTTTTTTTTTTTTAATTTTTTATGTTATTTATTTTTGAGAGAAAGAGAACAGAGCATGAGCAGGGGAGGGGCAGAGAGACTGGGGAGACACAGTATCCAAAGCGGCTCCAGGCTCTGAGCTGTCAGCACAGAGCCAGATGCACGCGGGGCTCAAACTCACAAACGGTGAATCATGACCGGAGCTTAACCACTGAGCCCCCCAGGTGTCCCTGCCCCTGGTAGATTTTAATAATTATGGGAAGAAAGAAGAAACATGGATGCAAGTGGTGGGGGAGGGAGGGCAAAATGGAAGGATGGAGGGAGGTCACAGCAACCACCCCTTTGAGCTGTTTTAGTCTCTATTGTCTCTATGGAACAATTACCAAATTCGTATTATTCAGCTATTATTTTCTTGTGGTTGCCCTCTGTAGGTAGCAAGCCCCCTGAGAACAGGTCCAGGCCCATCCTGTTTCCCTACGAATTCCCTAAATTCCTCAATAAATACTTAAGGAGCAGGGACACCTGTGTATCCCTCATCTTTGGAGGATAACATAGCCTATGCTGCTCTTTTTTTTTTTTTTTTTTTTTTTTTTTTTTTTTTTTTTTTGGAGGAGAGAGGAGAGAGCCAGTTTTTAAACATTACCAGCATACTACTCCCCAGCACCCAGCTGAGATTCTACCGCATCTGGAAAACAGAAGAGGTCACCAAGGCCACATCCAACATGCAGAAATGAAGACTGTTAGCATTCGGAAAGAGATTGCCGAAAGTAGTAGATCATTATTTGCTTCATGTAAGAAATATTTCTAGTGCGTGCTGATTGAATGTTCAAAGAAACGATTTAAAGGGCTTTGGCAATGTTTCTCTCCCAAATATCTTTTGCATGAAAAGCCTCAGAGATTGGTTAATTATAGAGGCGACGCATCAGTCTCTCTAGACAAGGGCACTTCCAGGCCCCCACACTGCCCGTCCCAGGTGCGAACACGGACTGGATCCATGAGCATGGGTGTCATGAGGGCCCGGGATGCCTCTCCCAAGGAGCATTGGTGCAGGCTGGCTAACAGCCCCATGGAAACGGCCCTCAGACCCTGCTTATGATGTCAAACACCTGGGTTCCTTCTTTGGGCAATTGGCAGCTCCCTGCCAATTGAAAGAGTCAGAACTCAAGCTCGCTACTTCACCCCTCCGTGGCCCGTGCTCTGCCATCTGCGAACCCAGAGACCGAGCCCTGCCAGGTTCTGCCCTAAATGTCTCTTGGATGCTCTGGGTGGTGCGTCTGTTTCCTCTCTCCTGCACTGTTACTCCTGCGACCTCAGGCCTGGACTGGCTTCTCACTTCCGTTCGTACCCGGTGTCGATCCATTCCCCACACTACAGCCAGGGTGACCTTTCCAAAGTGAAAATATGACCTTGTCACTCCACACCCCTCCCCTTATTAGTTGCAATGGCTTCCCACTGCTCCCGGACAAAACACCAAAATCCCTGTGGTGGCTGCCAAATCCAGGGGCTCTGGCACCACCCAGCTGCTCCTCTATCGTGGTTATTCCTCCCACACAGAGACTTCCCCCAGGCTGTGCCTTCTGCCTGGAATGCTTTTCCCTGCCCACACCTTCTGGCATTCCCCTGTCTGCAAGGCTCACTACTCCTCCAGACTGTGATCAAGCATCAGGCTATCAGGGAAGCCTCCCAGGTCCTTCATCTGGATCTGATGCCTTTCTTATATTCATTCATTCTTCATCATTCATGCATTCACGTTTGCTGAGGCCTGCTGTACACCAGCACTGTCCTAGGCCTAGGGATGCAGAAGTAAACCAATCCAGGACAACAGCATGTGCTGTGATGGACCTTATATTTTAGTGGGGGAGAAAGACGAGGCACAGACCAGCACACTGGATAGAACAGCACAACTTCACACAACTGTGTCTTCTTCGGTCATAGCAGTTTCTCTGCTTCGAATTATTCAGTAATTGACCTTGATCTCCACTGCCCAGGGATCCCTCGAGGCCTGAACCCCAAGAGGGCAGAGACTGAGTCGGCCTTACCAGGAGTCGTAACCTGAGTACATAGTAGGTCCTCTGTGGATATCACAGATACTTACTGATCCACTCAGTCCCAGGTAAATCTCCTTAAAGTCAAGTTGTTTGAGTGCTTGGGGCTTGGAGGGGACAGTCCCTGATGACTGAATCCCTAATGGCTCCCTGCCCCTTGAGAAAGTTCCCTACAGTCCCTCTGGCTGTCATTTTGAGTCAGAACAGGAGTCAGCAAACTTGTTCTGTAAAGGGCCAAATAGTAAATATTTTAGGCTTTGTGGCCATATGGTGTCAACTCTGTTGTTATAGCACACACTCGGCCATAGACAATTATATAAATGAATGGGCATGGCTATGTTCCAATAAAACTATTTATAAAAACAGGCTGCAGGCAAGAATTAGCCCACAGGCTGCCCTTTGCAACCCCTGAGTTAGATGATCCCAGATGCCCAGCAGCACATGGCAGTTGAAGGCAGAGCCTGTATGGCCTGAGCCATCCACGGGTTCCGCGGGCAGGGTCTGGCAAACTTCTGCAGGCCTTACTCCTGCTAAGAGGGAGATTACCACACAGGCCCAAGCTCCAGGCACTTGCAGGCACCGCGTCAGGCAGCTCGTGGAGAAGCGGTTCCCTGCCACCCCCAGAGGAGAGAGACTTTGGCCCGGAGGCCGCAGAAGGCAGGGATGGAGTCTGCCACATTCCTTGCAGGGTCCCTGGGCTCCTCCAGAGGCTGAGCTCACTTCCTGGCCCTGCCCAGGCATGTGGCAGGGGCTGCTCTCGGCTGAACAGCTGCGGCCCTGCACCCCAGCCCGGCCTCCACTCAGCTGGGAGACACAGGGGCTTTGTGCTTCTGTAGCAGATTGGGTGACGCCTGCTGAGGCCTTTGAAATGAGACATGACATGTCAAAACGTGCCTATTCCTAATGCTAATTTTCAGGAATTTGACTTCTCTTGGCAACTGACGGAGGAAAAACAATCACCTTTTTTTTTTTTTTTTTTGTATATGTGTAGTTATATTTACCCTGATCTTTGAGGTCTGAGGCTAAGGAAAACAAGTTATCTGAGGCTTACCTCTTGGGATAGGATGGGTGGACAGATTAGTCTAGTATTTATGAAGCCAGAGGACATCAATTACAGCATTAACACTATGGGTAGACTATAGTGGGTGTTAAGTATTAAAAACAGTTATAAAAACATCATACAAACTCCAGTTGGTGGTAGGGGTGACAATGTCCTGTGTATAAAAGTACTCTAGGCAACAAAGCTCTGGAACTAACGTTACCTTGAAGTTACAAATGCTCTGAGAGCTGGCTCCGTGCTCCCAGAGTCCCCTGCAGGGCTGAGTACAATAAGTTATTGTGATGTTCTGATGACACTCATACTGTGGGTGAGCAACACTGTTGGAATGACAATGCCCAGAAAGTCACTGTACTCCAAGGGCACAGATGCTTCCTGGTCTAACAGCGCACTGGGGCCTACAAGCCATCCCAGAGCCCTGGGACTGTTGATGCAGAGCAATGTTTGGGCTGTACCAACACTCCGCTGTACCCACACCCTGACTGACTCAAAGCTGCGGTGCATCACTTCTCTGGGTGTAACTATTACACGCGGAGCGATGATCTGGGTGTCCTGGTGTTCTGGGTACCCCCAGTCACCCAACGGCGCTGATGGTAGGAATGTTCTCAGGAAGGAGGTGCAGTCCCCTTTGTTCTTCCAAAGCAAGTGTCGATCTAGTTCAATCACAGTGATCAAAAAGAGGCATGTCCCTTCCTTTCCAAATAGCCTATCACTCACACACACACACACACACACACACACACACACACACGCACCGCATCAATGCGATTAAGTCTCAAAATTTGTGAAAGTGGAAGTTCCCAACACAAATGGCTATGGGGCAAAATAAGCAGGTACAACCGGTGGGTGAGTAGTAGGGGCTGGTGGGGACTGTGGCAAATTACAGAGGCATGCCCCGCCTAAAGGGGGCAGTAGTAACTCCCCTCTAGTGAAGTGTGGCCAAGTGGGAGGGCAGCTCTCAGGTTCCCTGACCTTCTGACATTTTAAGAAATGCAGGAGACCTGGATTTGTTTTTAATGTACGATTTCCAACTTTTCAAAACATTTGGGCCCAACAAAACACATCCATAATCTACATTTGGCCTGTGGCTGCTTTGCCCAGAAGCCGGAGTTGCAGAATTGGGATGTGTGAGCTTTAGTACTGCCAGGCAGGTGTCTCGAGGTTCAACCTGCTGGGCCAAAGGGTGACCCATTCACCAACATGAACCCTACCTCAGTCTGTGTTTCAAGTTTGAAATGCCATTTCTTCTCTTCTCTGGCCTGCCCTTAGCTGCTTCTCTCAGGACTGAAGAGCAGCTGCTTTCTACTCTAAGCCACTACTTAGTGCCTAGTGAAGGGGATCCTACAGTCTAGCCCATCATCATCTGTCCTGTCTGCTCAGGGAGGAGGAGCCAGGGGATCCCCAGGTAGCTACAGAGGAGACAGGCTGCGGGCAACTGTATTGGCAGCAACCTTCAGGAGGCTCCGATTCTCTCGGGCGCGTGGGCACCTTGCCCGCAGCTAAGCGGAAACAATGCCAAAACCACTGGTCACTTGATTTGATTCTGCCCAACTGATTATTGTAATTGGATGACAGACATATTTCCCTCTCCTTTTCAGCTGGTGCCGGAGGGTGAGCGAATCCGGCTCATGAGTCATTCTTCTGGGTAGTTACCTAGTGGGGTAACTGTGCCTGCCTTTTGGCTGCCTAAAGAGAAAAACCAGGTCCAAGTGAAATCAAATGCCAGGAAATTTCAGAACTTCCTCACATTTCATTTTGTATTGTCTACAAAGGTCTTTGAAATGTTCCCTGCTCTAATACTCAGAGGGGAAGCGTAGTTGAAGAATAAGATGGAACAGAAGCAACTAGAGTAGGGAATAAAGGAGGAAAGATACCGAGAGCAAAATGGTAGGACTTCTCATTGGGGTAGCTTCCAGAAAATAACTGGGAATAAGGAGAAGAGTAGTGTGTTGATAGAGCGACTACGCTGAGGTTCTTTAAAATATAGCAGCTGTAGATTCAGAATTTTGTAATGCTGTGGATGGAGCCCTCTTCTGGAGAAATTTTTCAACAGGTATTAAAACAAGATCAAAACACACAGAGATGGACACAGGCACAAAGAAATAGGAAACACTGCTGGCTATTTCGACGATATGACTGTCACTGAATCCATCGCTTGGCATTTTCCTTCCCTTCCACTGAACGGAAATAAACTGGATTCTCCCAAGCAACGGTCTTTCTGGAAGGAGGGAAAGAAAAGAAGGATATTCTCAAGAGCCTACCCGTAGTTTTGCTGAAACAGTAAACTTCCAACTGAGATTCGACGCACACAGGCAAATGCCAGTCCTTCTAGATACTGCACTTATTGGGTACATTGGTTTGTGAGGCAATTTTACTATAACACATAGGAGACACTTCTAGAAGGAATTAGATTTTATTTAATGGAAAACCCAAGGGCTAAAGATAGCAAAGGAGAGAAGGGAGGGAAGCAGAGCAGAAGAGATTAGCTAAGATGACTGTTGGGCTTTTAATATAGACTGTGGCATTACATAAACTCCAGATCACATATTCAGCCTTGCAGTTTATTAAATCTCCTCGGGAACTTGCTAAAAAAATTGTTCAGCCATCTGAACTCTACCACTTTGACTCTTCTCACCACTTACGTCTCTGTTTCCCCAGTGTGTTTCAAATCTTATGGGTTGTCACATGTGGACCCCACGTCAGGGCTGGGGGTGCCCTCTGCTACTCCCATAATCTTTTCTCCTCATCAGAAAGGTTCTGCAAATAAACACTGCCCTTAAACTACAATATATGATGTTCTGGGGGTACAAAAACACACAGGCTCTCATTTAGAATCCTGAAAACCAAGATGCTGCCTCCAAGAAAGAGACCCATTTTAAATCAACATCTCAGAACCCTGTGGAACGTTTTTAGTCACTCCCAAGTGACTGCTCTCCAAACCTGAACCACTCCCTAAAATTCTAATTCTTGGGGGATTACTCATTCATTGTTAGAACTTTTGGCTACTTGTAAGCCATACCCAAATAGGGGGGTGGGGAATCATATTTACAGTGGAATTTCTATGTCATGCCTCCCTTGATTTGTTTCACACTCATTATTTATCATAGCCAAATGCCAGAGGCCACTTCTGGGACAGCCTTTCCCAAAACACCCCAGGGGAGAAGAGAGGCCACTGTCTCTCAATTTTGCCAGCTTCCAGCCATTGTTGCTTAGAATTCCTCTTCCCCTTTCCAAAATGCCTAAAAGAGCAACCTAGCCAATAAACTTACAGAGATTGATGGCTTCCAAAGCCAGACCCAGAATATTACAACTGTGATGGAAAAACACATACATGCTTGCCTGAACACCACTTAGGACCGAGTGACTAATTTGCTTTATTACATTGTTTTTCCCTTCCGTATGTTTTCTCTCTGCCTCAAGAAAGTTCTGTTTTCGCTGGTGGACTCAAAGGCTCTAAGACTTTCCCCGCTTTTCCCTATGGCACACGGAGCTGTGGCCTGGAACCTCTTGCCCATGAGATGAATTACACCAAAATGATTTCTCTGCAAGGTGCTGTTGCAACCAGGATATCACTTAGCGTCCTAATGTGGACGATTGCTCTGATTACGGGTAATAATGTAAGACAGAAACAAGCCTCTGAGAGCCGGCGATTCGATTCCTGGTAACACCTCTGCTGCCCCACACTTAGGAACTGAGTGAGCTCACAGCCTGCAGAACCCACCTGTGCTGGCTGGGCCCTGCAGGAGAAGACACACCAGTTGCTTTGCAAAAGGTATCCTGTGAGGAGCCCCTAGTGCACAGGGATTGCTGGGTGCTGCCGCATTGTCTGTCTTGCTCAAAAGGAGGCATAACTTTGGGCCAGCCCTGCGACCCTGACTGAGGTCCCAGCACGCTGAGAGAGAAAAGGACTGTAAAGCCCTAGGGAAAGGAAGGGTGGGAGGGAAGTGCTCCCAGACACCAACAGTTCCCAGTGTGCCAGGCCTCATGGTAAATGCATTACCTAGGACATCCTGTTGAATGCAATCAATCTGCCTGGCGATCCCAGGAAGGCGGAGAGATTATTTTACAGTGGAGAATCAGAAAGCCCAGAGATGTTCAACAACGTGCCCAAGGTGGTACCAGTAGCATATGGCAGAGAGGATCTGTTTGGATCAGAAGCATCCTCTGAACCGTCCTGCTAAATAGGGATATATGTACATACACACAGCCTCAGGGACCACTGGAGTCCAGAAAGTCTGGAAAACTGGTCCACAGATAGACATAAGATTTGTGGCAGGACTTGAGGTTACAGGGACACCCCCCCCCCAAGAGAATCAGGCAGCAAGGCCCTGTTAGGAAAGGAGTGTAACTGGGCAGTTCTGAATGGGGGCTGTGTATCCAGGGAAGACGGAAAGCGTGGGTGGGGGAGGGGCTCCGTAGCCAAGCACCTTACCCCGTCCCCAGACACCGGCATCCACCTACTAGCCCCCACTTTAAGTCATTTACATGGTCACTGCGTTCCTGGGACACTGGCCCCTTTCCAAAGTCTAACCCCAACATGGATCCAGCAGTGGCCTCCCTTCGATGCCCTGCACCCCCACATCCCTGCCGGCCCTAGCCTGGGATCCTGCCTGCCTCACCCTCCCTCTCTCCCGCACACTCACACATGTGCCCAGGCCCCTGGCACCCAGGAGTCCTGGCCAGGAACTCAACGCCCATTCCTAGCACCCGAAAGCACTCCCTGTCTCCTTCCCTCCTCTCTGCCTGGCCCTGCCTTGATCTTACCCACCCACTTGTAGGCTGCCAGCTCATCCCGAGTCCCACGGGCTTCAAGGGAAGCCTCCGGGACGGAGTAGCCTTGCTCTCTCAGAAACCACAGGCCCCAGAACAGGGCTGGGCGTGCCCCTCCGCGGCCCGCACCTCCGGTCGGGCCTCCTCGGAGTATGCTTTCCTGCACACAAACTTCCCGAGATCTTGGAGATCCAGAGGCGGCAGCTGGACAATCACGTCTCGGTCGCACCGCCCCCCCCCCCCCCCGCCTTCTCCCGGATCCCCGGTCCTTCCCTCGCGCCTCAGCGCTCCGAGGGTTAACAGGCAGCTGCAGCCCTGGTGGGCAAGGCTTGAACTTTTCTCTGCGCTCCGCGCCCGCCCGGGAAGGCAGCAGAGGCGGCAGTCGGGGCTCCGAGCCGGGGCTCCAGCTGGCTGCACAAAGGGGGCGCGGGGGGCTGGGGCCTGCGTCCTGGCGGGGGGCGGGGGAGGACGCGCTCTGGGCCCGAGGTCGGGGAGGAAAAGAACCCCGATGCGGGCGCGGCCAGAGTCGGCGCCTTTGAGCGACAGCAGCAGCCGGGCTGCAGCGCTGGGCTGGCGGGAGGCGCCTTCCTGCGCGCCGCGGGGCTGGGCGAGGGGGCCCGGGCGCCCCGGGAAGTCGGCGATGCCAGGCCGGCCTCTCCAGCCCGGCAGCCCGCAATCCGGACCGGAGCTGCGCTTCCCCCTGTTCGGCACTGCGCTGGGGAAACCACGACTCGCTGGAGTCGCCTCCAACTGAGTCTTTCTCCGATACATGAGCCACCGGAGGAGGAGGCGAATCAAAGTTACCCCACTTGATGTAGGCGAGAATGTCGCCCCTGCTTGCGGAAAAGAAAAGGGGGGGACTCGGGAGCTCTCTCCTCCTCCCCTGAACGTACACACACACACACACACACACACACACACACACACACCGGAGTGGGAAACCGCCGCCCCCCCCCCCCCCCCCCCCCCCCCCGCGCCCCGAGGATCTCTGGGTCTGGGAATGACCTCCCTTCTAGCCCCAGGCTTTCTTCGCCGCCGCGCCCCACAGTCCCCCGACCCGCGAAAGCCCCCTCTCCCTGCCGGCGCCAGACGATCGGAATGCAGAAACGGGGCGCGGGGCGCGCCCGGCTGCCCCTCTTCCCTACCTGGGACAGGAGAACGCACAGGAGGAGCGGAGTTCTCGGCTGCATTTTGCCCGACTAGAAGCGCCCGGCGGCGTTTTCATTCATGCACTTGGCTGCACTGAGCATATTTTCCGTGGGAGCCAGGCTTTGAGGAGAGGCTCTGCCTCACCAGCCAGCCAACTTCCCAAATAGATCAGCGGCAGCATCACGAAAGCATTGGGTAGAGGCTGATGACCAGGACCAATGGCTTTACAAGACGGATTCCTTCATAAAGCTCCCTCGTTTTGCATGGCAGATACAGGGCGAGCACCTCGCACAGAGCGAGCCCCTCGGAGGAGGCAGCCCTTTTTGCCTTTTTGGACTGTTGGGGCCCAGCCTCACAAATCACGCTGGGCAACGCCAGCCGAATCCACTTTTGCAGAGAATGGAATTGCGCCGGGGACTGGCGAACACTTCCAGCCCAGTGCAAAAAGATTCTCTTTATTAAAATGTTAATAAGATCCACTTTATTTCCAATAAATCAAATAAAATGACCCCAGCAGTTCCAGCCCTCTCCACGCCTGGAAAGACTTGGCGGTGGATTTTTCCCCCCTTTCTTTCTCTTTTTTTTTTTCTTTTTTTTCCAACTGTGGCCCAAGTCATGATGGTGTTTGGTGTTTCCTTGCCATCTCACAAATCACAAATACGACAGATCAATTCTAGCTTGCAGAAAAAAAAAATCCATCAAGGGGCAATAGATTTTATTAACTGCTCAGGTGAGAATCTGACTGGCCGCCTACTCCACAAATGTGCATCTGGCACCAAAGTTGGAGCCATGATTTAAGGAAACTTTTTTTTTCCTATATGGATGTGATTTTTTCAGAAGCTCCTACCTATCCCCAGGGAATGGGGGATAGTCATGGCCACTGCTCAAGGAATTTTATAAGTGGGGTGCTATGGGAATGAGGGTCAGAGGAATATATAGGTCTGCCTTTCCCAGTAAGAATCTAAGACTATGCAGTAAAGATCTCACTTTGTCATTTCCATGCAGCCTCCTTCTAAAAATGATGTAAGTTATTTTAAAATAAAGGAAATTTCTGCAATAGAACTGATGCAACCAAAATTAAAAATCTAGACTGGGAGGAAAAATTCAAAAACCTGAAATGCTAAACCTAAACTTTAATATATTTGCTCTGATTTGGATCTGAGCTTCCTGGTGCCCAAAGCAATAAGAAACACGTAAATTACATAGTTCTTATTTTAGAAAAAAGTATACAAATATCCACTGGCAAAATTTCCTCCTAGAGCTAAATCCTAGAATAAATGTATTATGTGATATCTAACAGAACAGGACACAGAGCAATGGACCATGCGGAGATCCAATAGACTGGGGTGTATTCCCAGCATCTAGCACAGGGCCTAAAACATGAAGACGTCATTACTGCCTGTGAAATTGATGTCTAGATTTAATCAATCTAAGTGGCAGAGGAAGGAGTGGGACAATGAGTCTAGAGCCACACTGCCTAAGCTTAACCCCCAGCCCTGCTACCAATGAGGAAGTTACTCAAACCCTCTGTGCCTCTGTTTGTCCACTGGTGAAATGAAAATATAAATCATATGAACTTATAAGGTGGTGGCAAGGATTAAGTGACAAAATAACTACTCAATAAATGTAAACCGATGCACTTTGTAAAATTCCTTCATTGCCAGCTGTTGAGTCACAAGATTGCCTCACATGGCCCCAAGGTGACTGCTGGGGGCCTCCTGGCTGGCTGCGTTAGCTGGAGCTGGCCCATCAGATGGCAATGTTGGCCAAACAACCTCCAGAAAAGCCCAGGAAAGGTGCATCTTGACGCTTCTTCCGGTCTCTTCAACTTTCCACTGTCCTCTTGCCTAAGTAGGCACTGATCCTGAGCCTTTGAGAGTTGCAGTCACAGTGTTTGACAGATACGATTGTCCCAGCTTGGAATTCGTGCATGTGGAAACCTACACCCAACTTGCCTACTGGTAAAGTAAAAGGGGACATTTTGGAGTCAGGCAGCCTTCACATCAAGGCATCCTGAAATACCCTGGTTTTTTCTCCATGCCACAGCAGGAGCCATCTTGTCAGTCATGGACCAGCTGAGCTAAGCCCATGGATTCAGCAGACACAAAGGCAGACAGAGAGCAGAGGACAGCTTGGGAGATGACAGACCACTCTAAGGGATAAAGATGGCGGAAATGATCCAGCCATGTTTCCACAAGCAGTCCCTCGGTTGGGGAAGCAGTCCTAAGGGGAGGGTGTGCAAGGATGCACTTGCCCGCCCCCCTGTGGTCAGCATGGGGCTGTGTGACCCGTTCTAGCCAATAAGCTGTGAGCAGAAGTGACAGGTGCCACTCCAAGGCTGGAGCATTTAATCGTCAGGGTGAGACAGGTTGGTTTCCCCAGAATAGGGGCTGAGATGGAAATCTGTGCAGGTGACTTGCTCAGGAGTGTCCTCAGGAACAACAGCTGCAAAAGGAAGGAAAACAAGATCGGCAGGGGGGATTGCAGTAGCCTTAGATGCCTCAGCCAGTCCCAGGGGAACTCTGAGGCTAGGGAGGCCTTCCACTCAGAGACGACCCTAAGAGAGTCGGGGGCTGTGTCTTTGTGCTCCAGTGGGTCCGTTGGTGGCTGTTCCCCAAGAACAGAATAACCTTAGGTGAGAGAGCTTGGTTCGGCCAAGGGCAATCTTCCAGTCTGACCTCAGCTTGATCATCTACATAGAAAATGAATGTGTTGACCCACAACAGGTAACCGGAGGCTGTGATTCCCAGATTGCAGATGACCACACGCACCTGATGATACCAGTGAAGGTAGATGCAGATTTGTGAGAATCTGCTGACTCCATCTCCAGCCAGGACCTGTCAGGCATTCACGAAGGTCCTGGGCTTTTGTCCTGAGTTGTTCTACCAGCAGGCAGAGTGGCTCCAGCCAACCACACCTGATTCCAAGTGAGCATGCCCAAAGGGCCACTCCCATCCCTTCATATTTCAGTCCCCACAGCTTGTATTTTAAGGGTCAAGAGGAGTTAACTTCAAGAGTCTTCTTTGGCCTTAAGGCTCACCGTTAGAAACCCATGAAGGCTAGGAAGGTGGAAAAGATTTGTCTGCAAAATGAGACCTGGATTGGGAACTCCAGACTCCACTTACGTTGGGCAAGTTGCTTTTACTCCCCCAGGCTCAGTTTATTCATCAATAAAATGGGAATGATAATATAATAGCACTCCAAGGATTGCTGTAAAAGTGGATGCTACCTTTCCCCTCAATCCCCTACTCCCCTCTACTCTCAGAGAACATGCATTTAACCAAACACAGGACATCAGGTTTTGTCCAACAAAGACAGGAGAAAACTCATTTCACTCTGGTGGTAAAAGATCTCTGAAGAATAAATTCATTTTTGTTGGTTTTGCGTTGTTTTCCCTTCAACTCCCTAATGGGATTCTTTTGGCCGATGGATGCACTGATGGCAGCAAGTGAGTACTGAAGCTGGAAACCACCCCCTCATAACCCCTGCTTTACCTCCCCCTAGGCCAGCACCCCCCTCCAAGAAGCACAGGCTTTGTGTCCAAATGCAGACCCCAGAACCTGGGGTCTGATGAAATAATCCAACATCCAGGAGCTGTATCCTGAGAAGCCAGGGATTAAAATTCTTGTCTCTCCTTGACTGACATGGATGAAGGCATCATTTCTGGCTGTGTGAAGGAGGCCGTGTGTGTGTGTGTGTAGGCTGTGTGTGTGTGTGTGTGTGTGTGTGTGTGTGCACTGGTTGGGTATTATGTGTACAAGCACATGGACGTGGGTGTATGGCAAGGGGGTAACTGCTGTATCTTCCAGAAGAGACGCTTTACTCAAGTTTGGGTACCCTCTGAATATGCTGCTGTAATGAGGCATTTGCACAGAACAAGGATAAACCAGATAGATGCCCTTATACGACACAACAGTTATCGGCTGTGCCAGGAGCCCTTGATAATTAAGATATATTTGGACAGAAAGGAGGGAAGCCCACACTGCACAGCAGAACAATAGTGTAAGGCTGAAGCTACATCCCTCCCAATGGGATCGCCCGCTAAAACCTCTAAAGATTATGACAATACACCATCCCACGATACCTGGTCACCCAAAAGTAGTGTCCGGGATTGTTCTTGAGCCATGAACTTGTTTTATGTTTCTTCATGGCCCTTTGTGTTGCTTACTATTATACCGTAAGTGGTCACTTTGCTCAGTTCTTCACTCCAACCTGCATCTACACCTTTCACCCCTGGGTTTCGCCACATGAATTTGATGTGGCCAATGGAATGAGGCAGAAGTGACGATGTGCCGCTTATAAACCCAGGCCCCAAGAGGCCCTGTGTGTTTCAGCTTGCCGTCACTAGGAACATTCAAAGGAAATGCCTTCAGAGGAACATTCATGTGTTATCTCATTGGTTGTAGGAGAGAAATGACCTCCATGAACCCAGAGGTGCCCGGCAGAGCCCCACCCAGGTCATTTAACCTATAGGTATGTGAAGTAAAAACAAATAATTGCTCTAAATTTGGAGGTGATTAGTTATATAGCGAAACCTAACCAATAATTACATTTGTTTGTTGTCTATCTCTCTGAAATGCAGGTAAGTCTGTCTTTTTGCTTCTGTATGCTCAGCTTCTAGAACACTGGTTTACAGTAGGTGCCCAAATGACTTTTGCTGAGAAGATAAATTAAGTGGCTTCTGAACTAAACAATGTGTGATGCTGATGGGAAACCCACCCCTACATATACTTCCCTACCAGAAATACTTCCTGATGTTGACAGTTCAATCCTTCCTTGCAGAAAGTATCCTATAACTTTGACAGTCTCCACTCCCATGTGGCCATCCAATTCATCCTACAACAAGGCAAGGTCATCTTACAATAGTCTAGACCAGGATTAGGCAAAGTAAGGAACATTCCACAGAGGCTATAGTGTGAGCATGTAGGTGCTTAGAGATCTTTGGTGAAGAATCTTTGGTTAGAAGGTGTCACTCCTTCTGACTTTTCCTCAAAGGATGAAGAGCCCAGACAACTAAGAATAAGACAGAAAACACTCCTTTAGCTTTTGGGGTACTGTATTAATACAGTGTCCTCCGTGAATACAATTAATACCATCATGACTTCCACTCTCGCACAGAAATAAAATCAGGAATGACTTTAGACCATCTCACTTCGATGGTTTCCCTGTATTTAGGACTTCAATCCCTCCTTAGTAGCAAAATTGGGACTTCAGACACCAGATTTATCCTTTGAACTAGTAGCCATTAAAACCCCCCTCTAGGTGTCTCCCTTACCCAAAATTAGTTACTGGGGTTATTTCTACACTGAGAATCCTCTCCACATCACTTTGGTAGAGCAGTGGTTTTCAAAGTGTCCCCCTGGACCAGGAGCGTCAGCATACCTGGGAACTTGTTAAAACTGAACATTCTCAGGTCTCCTCCCAGACCTACTGATTTAGAAACTCAGGGGTGAGGTCTAGCAACCTGTGTTGTACAAACTCTTTATTTGCATAGTTTGAGAACCACTACTCTAGAGAATTCTCCACTACTCACTTACATATGTTCATTAATTCATTCATTCATTCAAGAAACATTCAGAAAGTGCCTATGGCATATTAGCCACTGAGCTAGGCAACAGAGAAATGAAAACGCATGGTTTGTGTCCTTCAGAAAATATGACTCATGGGAAGAAAGACATCATTCTATTACAGTCTGTTACAGGAGCTGCTGGGAGTCAAGGGAACCAGAGCTATGGGGGATCAGGATGTGTTTAGAAAGAGGCAAGGGGTCCACTGTGGTTGGTTTCCATTGTATGTCAAAAACCATCATGGATCTTTACTTGAAAGAAGTTGTACTTTTTGTATCTGTTGATGAGAAACTAAATATAAATAGTAGCAACAAGGTACCTGAAATTCAACACCTCCTTCTAACTGAATTTGAAGTTTATTATTTATAATCCCATCTAGGCAAAGTTGCAAATGGCAGTGTCTGTGTGTGTGTGTGTATCTGTGTGTGTGTGTGTGTGTGTGTGCGCACATGTGCACGTGCAGGCAGGTGAAGGGACATTATTTATAACTGACAGATAATGCTTGGTGTGCTTTTGCTTTTCTTTTTTCAAAATTTTTTCAATGCTTATTTATTTATTTTGACAGACAGAGGGGAGAGAGAGAGAGAGAGTGAACGAGAGTGGGGGAGGCACAGAAAGGGGGAGAGAAAGAGTCCCAAGTAGGCACTGACAGCATGGAGCCTAATGCAGGGCTTGATCTCATGAAGCGTGAGATTGTGACCTGAACCCAGTTGGACACTCAACTGACTGAACCACCCAGGTGCCCCTTGGTGTGCTTTTAGTAAGATCTCTTACAATGACACCATGTCACCAACACCCACTTCCTGCCTGTCTGTAATCCCAACCAGGGAAGGCTGGAGCTATGACAAAGGGAAAATAAGGAAGTTAAGACACATGGAGGAGGGACTAGGGACCCTGGAAAGAAGAAGACAATTCTGGGCAGTTTGGGGGCCCAGATTAGGATCACCTTAAATGTCAACATCCAGAGGTTGAGCTTTATCCTACGGACAAAGGAGAATCGTGCAAACTATTCAAACAGGGAAGGGTCAATGTCTGGTTTACATTTTAGGAAGCTCATTCTGGCTACATTGGAGGATGGATTACATTGAGGGCCATACCTAAGGAAGAGAGACTTCTTGGAAGACTACTCCACAAACCATAGAAAATATAACCAGAGCAGGAACTCTTTTTCTTAGATTTCTAACCAGTGAGTGATGAGGTATATTTCGTGGCAATCTCTCCTGTCGCCTACCAGTGTCTGGCACATGAGTTTGTACATCTTATAATAAATAGATGAAGGAAATATGCTGATTAAAGTACAAGAGAGTAACTTTGAGTTCAAATTATTCAGCCCTCCCTGCATCTAATCCTTACCTCACTGATGGTGGAGTGAACTTCCTCACCTTTGACTTTGGGCTTCACCACGTGGCTTGTTTTGGCTAACAGAATGCAGTGAGGGCAACAGCAGACAGTTCTGAGCCTAGGTCTTACAGCGTCTCACGTGTTTCTGTTTTACAGCTCTGACATCTCCATGAAAACAACATGTCTTCTCTGTGGTATAAGGTAGATGAGAAACGTGAAGCTGAGCCACCCCCACCCATCCACAGATCTGCAGTGAGAAGCAGAGTCTAGCCTAGATTAGCCAAACCCCAATCAACCCACGGCTCCAAAGGAACTAATGCTTGGTGTTGTGCTACTGATATTGTTGTGGTTGTTTGTTACCCAGAAATAGCTGACTGATACATAAATGAACTCCCTTCTTAGGACTATGTATAGCTCAGGGAATCGGCCGGAAGCTGAATATGTAAATCTAGCATAGACATTCACATGGGCATGACTGACGTTTAATGTTGACCACAAATCCAAGCCCTTAATAATTACTCAGCTCACCAAACAGTCCTCTCCTTACACCTACCTAATCCAAGCCGGCTGGCTCCTTGCAAATGCCTAGGTTCCTTTTAGAATATTTATTGCAAAGTTACTGAATCTTGCTCTGGTTGTTTTTCTTATGCTAGCATAATTGTGAGGCCATCACTTAACAATTACTTGGGAAAATTTATTTACAATGCAAGGCAGATCCGTGAATGTTTGTAGTGGATAAATTTATTTACAATGTAATCCAAATCTGCCAATGCCTCTAGTAGATAAAATTGTCCTGCTCTTATGAAAAGCAACCCACCCAGTTAATAGTTTCCCTGGTCTTTTATGAATAGTCCAAGGTTGGGCCACCATAATGAGTTTGGGAAAGTTAATCTGTGGAAGCAAGTTAAGCACAGAAAACTACATTTTAATGATTCTGAATGTGTGACAGCTGCCAGAATTTAACCACATGAGAGCCAGAGAAGACAAATCCAAGACTCTTTTGTTTCTTGAGCTCAGCATTTATGGGATTAAGATGGCAAGTGTGTAGTTTCCAGGAGGTCAGGAGGATGTCTGTCTTTCTCCTCCTTGGATCCCACTTGCCTACACACTGCCTGGCACCAAGGATAAATTCTATAGATATGAGTGGGATGCATCAGGTACATAGGAGAGGTCCAGCTTAGCCCTGCACACCTGGTGTCTGTCATACTTACATTTACTGTAGCAAGACAAACTATCCAACAATATACCTCTAGTATCGACATCCATCTCCTAGAGCAGTGAAGTGTTATCCTGCTAAGTGTCCCTGTTCAGTCCCAACACTCCACATGAGAATGTTAAGTGTCTACACTGCCCCTGTTTCTACTGTATAAAACTCAAAAGCAAGTATGTCTTGAATCATAAAATTATCTCCTGGAACATGACAGAAAAGGGAAATTCGCCACAGCTCATGAGAACTTGCAAAGCTATCTCCTGCCTACCTCTCCAGATTCATTCCATCTCTGCTCTCCTCCTCACTCTCTGTGTCAAGCTCTTCTCTACCCAGGGCCTTTGCACATTCTACTCACTCTGTCTGGAATGCTCTTTCCTCCACTTCCCTACCATTCTCATCCCTCTGGAATCTGTTCGTATGTCAGCTCTTCAGAAGAAGAGCAGCCCTCACCAGCTCATCCTTCATTAGCTCATTTCTTGACTTCTTTCCTTCATGGTATTTTCTATCACCTGTCCTATTTTATTTATTGTTTGCTTCTTTCTATGTTCATTTCTCTCATTAGAATAGGAGTTTCATGATGGTAACTAAATATCTGTTTATTGGTCATCGTACTCCAGGACCTAGAACCATGCCTGACCCATGAGAGGCACTCGATATTCCATTTCTTTTTTTTTTTTAAGAAATGAATGAACAGATGATCTTATGGCCAATGAAGGTAGAGGACTGGTGGCTCTCTAGATACATTAATCTCGGTAAAAAATATCAAGTAGTAATCTGATGGTTAACAATGACAAGACACTGCCAGGCAGCCACTGTACAAAAATATGGCCAAGATTAAGTGTGCACACTTAACACCTTGTGTTGTATAAAACAAGACAAAGGGCCCTGGGGCCCTGTGGGTGAGCCACCTAAACTACAGTTTATACTCTTTGCCAAGACCAAGCTCGTATGGGCTATGGGGCATGCTCTGGGTGAACTAAGGACTCAGTTCTCCCAAGATGAATCAAGAGAGGCTGCGGTGAGACAGGGCACACCTGAGCAAGACGAGGTAGAATATTTTCAACATATTTTCTCTTACTTGACACATCAGGAATTCATCTAAAGCCTTTTCAAACTGCCAGGTTCTTGTCCACGTAATGAATCTATTGATTCACTTTTTGTCCCCAGGAGACTCCGAAGACCACAGAATGTCAAGAGAGAGGACAAAGAATTCTTGTTGCTTGTCACAGAGCCTTATGGGTAAAGAGACAGGTCTCAGCATATTCCCAAAAGATATTCATTACCCCATTAGTATTCTTTGAGGGCGAAATGGTTACTTATTTCTGGACTTACCTACTTTATTTCTCTCAGCTAACATGACTTCCATACCCATAAACTGTCCCTCTCTTAACAAAGAAAATAGAGTAGGACAACTATTTCTTCATTCATTCATTCAGCAATTATTTTGATAACAAGCAGCAAGATACAACTAAAAAAAAAAAAAACTTTTTCTGGAATCAAGCTAGGCAATTCATTTCTAGATTGCCAGTCTCCTCTAACTTTCTAGTCTGACTACCATATTGTTTCCAGAACAATTTTTAATTCAAGCAATAAGTATCAAGTATCTACTATGATGTAAGCATTATTTTACTCAGTAGTGAATAACGGCAAGTTTGTGTCTTGTCTTTGTTCCTGTATCTGTTCCTATCTATCTATCTATCTATCTATCTATCTATCTACACACACACACACACACACACACACACACACACACTTCAGTGGTTCCCGATTGCCTCTAAGCTAAAGTCTAAATCCCTAACTTGGCATTCAATGCCATACATAAAGATTCTACACAGCTGCTCTGCTTTATCTTCCCCACCAAAGCTCAGATACCATGATACAGAACATTCTACCACGCACCCTACCGCATGTAAGGCTACTTCATTCCATAGAACCTTTGCACATGTTGATATCCTGGATTTCTATCCTGCAGGCCTAGGTCCACTTGGTGAGCCATAGCTCATCATTAAGGATCAACCACCTCAAACACCACTTCATCCAGGAAGTTGCCCCAATCCACCTAGGCTGGGTTAACTGTACTTAGAACATGTCATTATTGACTTACTGGAACCCCTCAATGGACTACCAGCTCCTTGAGGTGAAGAACTGAGTCTTACTCTCATCTATATCCTTAATAATCCCAATGCCAAGTACACATTGGACTTCAAAATAATACCTATGCATTAATAAATAATCATATGAGCTGTGATGTTTTTTACATGCCAGGAACCTTTACAAGTTCTTCTCATTAGATCTTAGCCAGTTTGATATGAAATATGATTATCCCCTTTTACTGGTGACCAATGATAGGCAAACCTACCCTGGGGCGTAAGAGGAGAAAGCCAGCTCCAGGAGCCCAAGCACCTGAGTCCTAGGCCCTCTCCATGGCCTATTTGTGCCATGATGGAGAATGGATCAGTATTCTTGAAGCCTTGGTTTCCTTTCTTGTTAATAAGCACAACCTTTGGAGTCAGAAAGCCTAGGCTTAAATTCCACTCTGCCACTTACTAGAACAGGCTTAGGCAAGCTACGTAACCCATCACCACTGAGCACCTGCCATCTGCCACGCACGGAACTGCATTGGTGGGAATAATCACAGCAATAATAACTTAACAGTAATTGAGAACTGTTTTATTATTTTAAAATTTACTATTTTACTATTCATTTGAAATATGTTTTATGATTTAAATATTTATGATTATAATTAAGTAATAGCTAACTTCCATTGATAATAGTGATAACTCACTGGTTTAAACACTTTCATGTGTCCAATTGTTCAATATTAGTGACAATTTTAACAGAGTTAAATGAGTCATCTAAGGAATACAAGTAGTAGAGAAAGGGCTTGAATCCAGACCCCCTCCCCATAGAACTAAACTCCTGACCAGCTTGCCTTACTGTCTCTCTTTGTTTGTTAACAGAACAACAGACCTGCCCCTAACCTTGTAGAACTGTTCACTCCTCTCTTGAGTCTCAGATGCCTCTTCAGTAAAAAGTGCTGCTGATAGTTTCTACATCAGAGATTGCTGTACAAATTAAATGACTTGACTCATGTAAAATCCATACTGGCCTCTCTTATGAGCGTCTAACACTAATGATCCACAGATCCCTTCCCAGCCTCCTGTTCTATGTAATCAGAACTCAAGAACCCCACATACCACCCAGCAGTTTAAGAAGGAGAAGAGAATGATCACTATGGTTTGGAATCAGCCCCTGGGTGGCAGAACTGGGTACCTTCACATTTTATGGGGCTGTTCACTGAACTAAAGTCTCCAAATATTTCTACCTCAGTCAAGTCTCTCCCCTGTGAGACCGAGTGTATATGAACAGTGGTAGCCAGCCACAAGATGGTACAATTCTCGCTGATTCCAGAGAGCCACCACCAGGGGGCTATTGCCCTAGGGCCTGGCCACATGGTTTCACTGCTCTCAATAGAAAGAGATTCAAAACACCAGATGGTATAGGCTTGGTTGGATCCCCCCATCTCTCAGTTACATGGGTCATGGATTCTTCACCATGGGCAGAAAATTTGGTCGGCACCCTGCTGTCTTTGGCGGGGGGCAGGAGGGGGGGGGGGGGGGAGGCAATGCACCACACAAAACACTGGTGTCACTAACAAGTAGCATAATAGGGCACATACACTGGTTATCTTACAGATATTATGCTCCTCAATCCTCAGAAAGTAGATGTCACTATTACCATCATTAAATACCATCACAATTCTCATAGTATCTGAAAGGTTGGGTGGCCAACCCATTACCACTCAGAGCTAATCAAGAATACAATTAGAGTCCACAGGATAATAGCTTATTCATTCTTTCACTTTTCCATTCATTCACTCAATCATTAAAGAAGTATTGATTGTGCCCCTTTCCTGTGCCAAGCATTGTCCCAGGAAGTACAGACAGGAATACAGTAGTGAACAAAACAGACAAAAATCCTTGTTTCAGTGGAGGGGGTGCAGGGGGCAATAAAAAAAACAAATAAAAATGTGAATAAGATGGTGACAAGTGTTCTGGTGAAACATGGGAAGGACCAGAAGAAACAGCACACAGGAAGACTTAGAATTCCATAATTGCTAACATTTAGTTCATGATATTCTTTGCTTGGTCACCATTCTAAGCATTTTGCCTGTATGTACTCATTAAACCCTTCCAGCCACCCTAGGCGGGAAGTCCTACTCATGGAAGAGACAGTGAGGCACAGAGAGGTCAGATGCCTTGCCCAGGCTTCTGCACCTAACAAGAGTCAGAGCCAGGACTTGACCCCTGAAGTTACTCCCTTACCCAACCAAGGTATGCAGTAGTCTCAGTACAGGATAGTTCAGCTGGTCTAGACTCATTTAGACACATATTTGGAAGGCCCCTTGTCTTGCTTTTGCTCCCTTCTTCCTCTGCCCCCCACGCCGTTCTTTCCTCTCAGGCTTCCAGCTCCATCCACTTCCTAGAGGCCCATCCTCCTCCCTGCCCCACATCCAGGAGAGCTGCCCTGCCATTAGATCCCACCTCTAGGCCAAGGCCCCTGCAAACCAGGCAGTGTCTTCTCACAGCTCTTGACCTATCACACCACAACTGGATAGGGTTCTAGGCTAAAAGTCTCCTCCCTGCTAGGGCTGAGCATGAGGGTGCATGAAGAGGGTTAAAAAGGCTGAGAGTTCCATCCTGCCACCATTTCCGTTTGTCAGATGAAAAAAAATGACTCTAAAAATAACTAGAGGACCTGAGTTGGGATTTGAATTCAGGACTGTTTGACCCTGAAGCTCTTTTCTTTTTTTAACATTTATTCATTTTTGAGAGTGAGAGAAACAGAGTGTGAGCAGGGGAGGGGCAGAGAGAGAGAGGGAGACACAGAATCCGAAGTAGGCTCCAGGCTCTGAGCTGCCAACACAGGGCCCGATGCGGGGCTCGAACTCACGGACCGCGAGATCATAGCCTGAGCCGAAGCCACCCAGGAGCCCCCCTGAAGCTCTTAAAATATTTTTAACGTTCATTTTATTTTGAGAGAGAGAGAGAGAGAGAGAGAGAGAGAGAGAGAGAGAGAGAGAGAATGTGCCAGTGGGGGAGGGTCAGAGAGAGAGGGAGACACAGAATCCAAGCGAGCTCCAGTCTCTGAGCTGTCAGCACAGAGCCCCACAGGGGGCTCAAACTCATGAACCGTGAGATCAGACCTGAGCCGAAGTCGGATGCTTAACAGACTGAGCCACCCAAGTGCCCCTACCCTGAAGCTCTTAACCACTGGACTTTGCCAGGCAGCAAATAGGTGTTTAATTCAACACTGGCTTGAAGAATGAAGGGCAGGTGGATTAGTGAACAAAAGGCTGAAAGAAATGGGCAGATGTGCACGGGCATGAAAGCCAAATAAGCAATAAGGGTGGCACGTGCACAAAAGTGCAGTACGGACCAGCGCTGTCTGCTTGATAAGCAGCTTTGGAAATACTCAGGACCAAACAGTCTTCGCGAATATTGCTGTAAATACAAGCTTGCAATCTCGTAGCCAGGCAGACTTAGCCTTGTTTTTCAACTGCAGTTTTATAAGGGTCTCTTGCAGACTTTTTCCCTTTTATAGCCCAAGACAAGAGTGTTTAGGGGACATAACTGGGGGAAGGCACCTGGTCAAGCTGAGACCAGCACCTAGGGAGGGAAGAAGCGCCCTTGAGAGAAACAGAAATGCAGAGGTGCTGAGAAAGGGGATTGTACTGCTAATCCCTCACACTGTGACTTTACCAGCTTCTAATCGCCTAATAGCAGGGCACATAATTGGCAGAAAAGATTGCCCTGCCCTTTACACATATGTCTGCAATTACTTTTCAAACTGGGGTGATAAATGGTGTGATTGGTTTCCCTGTGCAGGCGCGGCTGCTCCTCGGAGACAGGGGGCCTTTCTCTGGGAGCTGTGGCTGGCGCTGTGGGTCACAAGCAGAACAACCCCCTGCGAATGCACATCTTCCAACACTGAGGAATGAATCCCCAGCCCCTTGCTAGGGTCTGACCTCATCTCCCACCTCCCTCCTCCACCCAGAATGCTTCACGCAGGCTTCGCTCCTGGGCTCCATCACCCCCCGGGCTCGCTCTTGTCCCACTGCTTACACTTACTACCCCTTCTGCCCCCACCCTCTTGCGCTTTCTTCAGGTCTTGGCTCCCATGTCACCTCCTCAGAGAAGCTTTCCATGCACATCCTTACTTAAAATCTCGTTTACTCCCTAGGCTCAAGTCACACCTGTCATTCTCTGTTTAAATTTGTTTACACCGCATACCGTGGTATGATGCCATGTCTTCCTTGTGTCTATTTCCCAACTGGGAAGGAAACTCTGTGCAGGAGGTCTTGGTCCAGATCATCTCTTCTTCCTCAGTGCTCGGAAGGAAGCCTGTGACCAATGAACACGGAACACGTGTCAGTAAAATGAGTGGTTTGCCACTTCCGCCATAGTTGGGCGGATGATGGAGCCAACGCTGCAAACGCTTCCCACGCCACCTAATTGGATGTGTGCTTTATGCGCAGGACGGCCACCCAATGGGATGTGTTTTTTATGCGCAGGATGGAGGGCCACCCAATGGGATGTGTGCTTTATGCGTAGGACGGAGGGCCACCCGATGGGATGTGTGCTTTATGCGCACAACGGAAGGCCTCTGAGTGGAATCGGAAAGCAAGCATTCTTGAGACCCACAGGCCTGGTTGACATCCCATTTCTGTCATTTAGAAGCCTTGGGCCCCTGGCCCACTCTTGTACCAACCTGAGCCCCAGTTTCATCCTCAATAAATTGGGAATGGAAACAGCTCTCTCACATGATTGCTTCTTGAGTTAAATGAGGCAATGTTCGTACAACACCTCATCCTATACCTGGTGCATAAACAATTATAGCTATTCCATAAATAATACTAGATACTGGTGTTTCTGTTCACATGATGAGGAGAAAAGGGAAGGAAGTATGCAGAGTTGCCAAGAACCTGCTCCATGCCTGGTAACCTGCTAATTTTGCCTGCATAAACGTATTCCCCCGAGCAATGTTCTGAAATAGGCATGACTGTCCAAGGTTTCTAGATGAGGAAACAGAGGAACCAAATGACCTGCCCCCCACCACCACCCTATTCCTAAGTGACAGATTCAGACCTCAAAGCCAGGTTCTCTGCTTTTTCATCATGTCAGGTTGCTTCTACTAAAAATGAAAACGGATCACAAAAAAACAAACAGAATATGGACACAAGCATAGTCTGAGACTCGGTTTAAATCTTCCCAAGTCCTTCTACATGACAGTGCCCATGGAGAAGGACAGTCTTTGGGCAAGGTTGCCAGAAAAAACACAAGCTGCTCAGTTAAATTTGCATTTCAGATGAGCAACAGGTTAATTTTTTCTTTTGGTTTTCTTGTTTTGTTTCAAGTGGGACTTTGGCACCTGCAACCAAATCATTCCCCACTAGGGCCATACCTCTCTTGTGGTCCATTTTATTTTTTGGCCATGGGAGACATAAAAATCACCCATATTTTTGAGTTATTGGATGAAGGCATTATTTCCTTTTTAAAATTCCGTAATTTCCTCAATTGGTTGCATTTTATTTTAAATTAAAAAACTATATGCTATCGAGAGGCCCATCTTATGGAAAATATAACATGGTTTAATGTCTTGAAAATATCAGTAATTCTAAGTGTCATCAGCTGCGATGGTTACCCTCCAAGCAGTCTGCACACACCATCTGGATTGCACAGGTACGTACATGTGTGCTTGCGCTGAAGGAAACTGAAAACCCACACCAGGCTGCCTCTGTGGTGTGGATCTCCCAAGGCAAAGGCCAGCCTTCTCAGTGCCTGACAACTGTGGCCCCATCCTAGCCCGGTCAGTGGATTGCTCTGTATACCCCTGTAGTAGGGAAACACTAACAGAGCCCTATTATTTCCAGAACTTTGAAAAATAAGTCCTCAGAATTCCAGATGGAGCAGAGAATTGCTCATCCCAGTCACAGAGGCTTAAGAGTTCCTCTAAAAATATCTGAGCAGCCATGTTTGAAACAACTGTCAAGTCCTTCTCACTTGGCCCCCAGCCCTCACCTGGGCCCCAGCCGCTACAGCTCTGCCCAGCTCCTGATTCTTATGGTCTGGCTTTTGTTTCTGTCCTCATGCTGTTGACAGTGCACAGTCAACCGAACTTCACATCACATATTCCAAATTTGAAAAGTCTCAACTAACAAGAGAACCAGAGTGTTTTACCCCACTCAACCCACACCATGACCCCTTTACAGATCTTCAAAGTGTTACTCTCTTTGAAAAGCATTAGAACCCATTCAGAAACCTACATGTTTCACTGGACAAATACAGTGGCTTCTCTTAAAGATATGTTATCTATATGCTTCTCATAAAGCCTTTCTGAAGCCTTCTGACTTATGGGAAGGACCACATTCCTCTCCTCTGTTGAGCATCATGAGGCTTCATCCTCCCCAACAAATGTTATAAGCAAGCCACTTCCTGTCCTGTCAACCACAAGGCAGTGTCCACATGGGTCTTTGGATCTATATGTGGATATCTAAGCCTATAACTTAATGTACCAAGGATCTGTTGTGTGATAGTCCCAGATCTCTAAGTGGTGAGTACCTCCCTCTTTTTCTACAATGCAGTGCTCATAAACAACAAAGTTTTGCTAAAAGAAAAAAGAAAGAAAGAAAGAAGAAAGAAATTGAAGGAAGGAAAGAGAAAGAAAGAAAGAAAGAAAGAAAGAAAGAAAGAAAGAAAGAAAGAAAGAAAGAAAGAGAAAGAAAGAGAGAGGAAGGAAAGGAGGGAGGAAGGGAGGAAGGAAGGAAGGAAGGAAGGAAGGAAGGAAGGAAGGAAAGAAAATCAGTATTTTTTGCAAAAACTTGTACTTCATAATTAGAAATTAAAATTGCCTTCTCTAGCTTTGACCTTCACCTCTCTCTGACCCCAAGCTTGTACCCACTGTATTATTTACTTATCACTGCTCCAAAACTCAGTAGCTTCAACCAACAGCAAACATTTATTATTATGCACAGCTTCTATCAGTCAGGAATTCTGGAGCAGCTTAGCTGGGCAAGTCTGACTTGAAGATCTCTATTGGGGACCAGAGATGGATCAGGACTACAGTCTTCTAAGGCATGACTAGGGTTGGAGAATCTTCTTTCAAAGTGGCTCCTTCATGTGCCTGGCAAATTGGTGCTGACTTTGGCTGGGCGCCCAGTCTTCCTCACCTGGGCCTCTTCACAGGGCTGCTTGGGCTTCCTTAGGTCATGGTGACTGACATTTACCATCTGACCCTTTCCTTGCCTCTCTGCTCTGGTCACCATAGCACCAATCCCATTTTAGTCTCTGGATGCCCCTACAAAGGATGTGTCCACCTGGCTGGACCTTTATCCAGCATGCCTGTTTAAGCTGCCAACATTTTAAATTTCTAAATATCATTATTTACTAGAGTAAATCTCTTAAAATGATGATAGATAGATGATAGATAGATAGATAGATAGATAGATAGATAGATAGAAAGATAGATAGAAGAACCATTGGAAGCCACATTGGCATCAGCTTATGAGAAAAAAGATAGGACTGCACTGGTTGACCATAAGCTCAGATGGTCTGAAGTTAAACATGATTTACAAAAACAGACCAAAGAATAGCCACTGCAATTCTAGACTATATTAATAGATGCAGAATATGTTTTCAAAGAAAGTAATGGTCTTCATCAAGACAGTATTGTACTAGCACAAGACAGACACTCAGATCAATGGAACAGAATAGAGAACCCAGAAATGGACCCACAAACATACGGCCAACTAATCTTTGACAAAGCAGGAAAGAATATCCAATGGAGTAAAGACAGTCTCTTCAGCAAGTGGTCCTGGGAAAACTGGACAGCGACATGCAGAAGAATTAACCTGGACCACTTTCTTACACCACACACAAAAATAAACTCAAAATGGATGAAAGACCTAAATGTAAAACAGGAAGCCATCAAAACCCTCGATGAGAAAGCAGGCAAAAACCTCTTTGATCTTGGCCGCAGCAACTTCTTATGTAACACATCTCTGGAGGCAAGAGAAACAAAAGCAAAAATGAACTACTGGGACCTCATCAAAATTAAAAGCTTCTGCACAGCGAAGGAAACAATCAGCAAAAATAAAAGGCAACTGACAGAATGGGAGAAGATATTTGCAAACAACCTATCAGATAAACGGTTAGTATCCAAAATCTATAAAGAACTTATCAAACTCAACACCCAAAAAACAAATAATCCAGTGAAGAAATGGGCAAAAGACTTGAGTAGACACTCCTCCAAAGAAGACATCCAGATGGACAACCGACACATGAAAAAATGGTCAACGTCACTCATCATCAGGGAAATCCAAATCAAAACCACAATGAGATATCACCCCACAATGAGATATCAGAATGGCTCACATTAACAACTCGGGAAATAACAGATGTTGGCAAGGATGCGGAGAAAGAGGATCTCTTTTGCACTGCTGGTGGGAATGCAAACTGGTGCAGCCACTCTGGAAAGCAATATGGAGGCTCCTCAAAAAACTAAAAATAGAACTACCCTACAACCCAGCAATTGCACCACTAGGTTATTTATCCAAAGGGTACAGGTATGCTGTTTCGAAGGGACACATGCACCCCAACGTTTATGGCAGTGCTATCAACAATAGCTAAAGTATGGAAAGAGCCCAAATGTCCATCGATGGATGAATGGATAAAGAAGATGTGGTATATATATACAATGGAGTATTACTCAGCAATCAGAAAGAATGAAATCTTGCCATTTGCAACTACGTGGATGGAACTAGAGGGTATTATGCTAAGTGAAATTAGTCAGTCAGAGAAAGACAAATGTCATATGACTTTACTCATATGAGGACTTAAAGACACAGAACAGATGAACACAAGGGAAGGAAAGCAAAGATAATATAAAAACAAGGAGGGGGACAAAACATAAGAGACTCTTAAATATAGAGAACAAACAGAGGGTTACTGGAGGGGTTGTGGGATGGGGGATGGGCTAAATGGGTAAGCGGCATTAAGGAATCTACTCCTGAAATCATTGTTGCACTATATGCTAACTAATTTGGATGTAAATTAAAACAACAAAATTTAAAAAAAAAAAGAAGAGGAAGAAAGAAAGAAAGTGATGATCTTACTGATGACCAAAATGGTTAGGGCAGATTTTAAGGCTCAGAGATGAGGGAGCAGGGGTGAATCTAAAACTGAAAGCATAATAAGGATGCCAAGCATTTCACCATCATTGCTATGGTTATAACGTTCGTGATCCGTCCAAAAGTCATATGTTAAACCTGAATACCCTCCTTAGCAGGAGGTGGGTTATGATGAGGTCATGATGGTGGATCCCATGAGTGGGATTGATGTCCTTATAAAAGAAATCCTGCACAGCTCTCTTACCACTTCTAGCATGTGAGGGAGGTCACAACACAGTCTGCAACTGAAAAGGGCCCTCACCCAACCATGCCACAACCCTGATTTCAGACTTATAGAGGTGTGAAGAATACATTTCTATTGTGTCCAAGCCGCTCAGTCTGTGGTATTTTGTTACAGCAGCCTGAACAGACTAAGACAATCATTATCTCCTGAACCCTGTTGGCCCTATTTTCTGACCACCTGTCACTTTCCTGGGTCTTCCCTTCCCACATAATCCGCCTTAGATCTCCCATCAATAGCTTCTCACCAGACCCACAGAAGACCCTTCACAGCTTCTTTCATTCCTTCCTTCTCAACACCCCATGAGAGGCCTACTGCTACTCCAGCAGACCTAAGGATAATGGCAATGACAATACTGTACTTGGGCGCAGCACTCCACAGTTTACCAAGTGTTTGCATGTCTGCATATTAGCCATTCAAGCAGGTCAGCCTTGCTCCTTGAAGTCCCATGGGAAAGCAACGCATGGTAGCCCCATGGAGTAAATGAAGGGAGCTATATATACCTTCCTTAATCCAAGGAAGAATATCTTAACCCACGTAGTTGTGCAGTGTCACAAACCAAGAAGAACAAGCTCATAGGTTCACCCTACACAGAAGGAAACCATAGCCCAGAAAGCTTCAGTCACGTGGCCATGGTTTCACAGCATGTTGGTGGCAAAGCCTGAACCAGTCATCCAAGTATCGGGACTCCAAGTGCTTACTTACTGGGATTCCTCTGCCCTATCACAGAAACGCCCTGCCCTCCCTCTGGACGAGGTGGAGGATGCGGCAGGACAGTAAAGAAAGTGCTTTCTCCTCTCCTGGCACAGGATCTCAGGTGGTAGCACCCCTTGCAAGCTCCCAAGACCTAAATGCAATATGGTTTGCACTCTTCAGTCCCCACTGCTCTCCCCATCCCCCTGTGACATGCATTATGGAAAACACAGGCATCAGGGAAAGCAGGAGCTAGAATCAGAAGAATGCACAGGCACCCTTTGCTGCCGTTAGAGGCTTTCTTTTCCATTTCTAATAAACTCTGTTAAAAGCCTGTGCCAGGGAGAGTAAAAAAGTGGGGCACAAGGAACAAAGGCAAACATCTATTTTATTTGTGTGACAAAGGCTCATGGGAGAAGCTGGCTCTGGCATAACAACACAGCTCTTCTCTGCGCTGTTACATGAGCAAGTGAATTCAAAAGAGCTTATGGGAAAAACACAGGGGATTATGTGGAGCCTGAGAAGGTTGAGGGAGCAAAAATCTGACAGGCACCACCAGAGCAGGGGGCCAGCAGGGGTAGCAAGGGGTTTCCAAATGTAAGCAAAGCAAAACACAGTCCTCTTACCCTCAGAGAGTCAGGACAGAGGGGAAAGGGCAAGGGGAGATGGCCAGAGCAAGCAGCTTACTGAAATGACCCTACATTCTTGCCACCCCAGTATAAATTAGAAATGGCTTTATCCTTCCCCACCCCCACAATGCCAAGTGGCAACTTCCCACCTTTTAATACCCAGTTACAGAGTTCTGGCAATTGGAGACCAACAGTAAAAACAATAAAAAATAAAAGGCCTCTTTGACCAACATGGAGAAGAAGAAAGTGGGAAGGTCACAGAGACCTGCCTGCTGGATCATTCCAGGGCATCCCCCAAAAGAGACCTCTTAAAGATAGAGGTGTCTGCTTCTAGCCACTCCATTCACTCACCTCATGTCTGCAGAGAAGACCCCAGGTGGACAGAGCCATGGGAGAGGGCCAAGCCTCAGTTAGGATGAGTAAGTCAGCACTTCTCAAAGTTCAATGAGCTACCGGGTAATTGAGTCAACATGCAGTTTCAGTGGGTCTTGGGGCAGCAGGGAGTGGAGAGCTGAGGGAGCAGTGCTAGGGCTCTGCATTTCTAGCAGGCTCCCACATGATGTCGATGGTGCTGGTCTACAGATCACACTTGAGTAGCAAGGCCATAAAGCTTCAGTTTTCTCAGTCATAAAAAGGATTCAGTTGATGACGATCCATGATTAATAATGGTTAGCAGCTAAAAGGGGCTAATATGGCTATAATACCATTCTCAGCCTCTCATCTTCAGAAGTAACTAAAACATTGATTCTAAAACTGAGTTGTAACCTGTAAAGCACCCTACACAGGTAATTAATATTCCTGGATGTCCTCAGTTTGTCACCTAAACGCACCTGAAATCCAGAGAAATACACTCTAGAGCAGAAATGGCAGGGGGAGAGCATGGACCACCAGAACGCCCAGATGATGTTCTCTCCCATAATTAGGGCTGGCAGGGAGGAAACTCATTTCTACAACCAGATGTCCAAATCCATTTCTCTTTTTGCCTCTTACTGTAATTGTGATGGCACCAAAATGATTCACTTGCAGGAATTCACCAGCTCTCCCCTCTCCTGACTCAGATGGCACTTTCAGGTAACAGAGATGGCAGAACAGGGTGCTGTTGGTGAGAGAGGAAGTCCTGGGCTAGGACAGTAACAGGTTTCTGGGTGCATGGGGGTTTCTGACACCAGGAGAAAAAATCAGTTTAATCACAGCAGACCAGGATTATATGCGTGGGTAGGGTCCACTGTGACCTCCAGGGCAGTCCCTATGATCAATCATCACCACTCCAAGCCTACTGGAAAATGTTTACGACAGAAAACCATAGCAGCTACTCTGCAGGGTGGCATCCTCTGGTGGAAACCACATTCCTGAGCAGGCCAGCGGTGCCAGGGAGTTGACGTCCTCAAGAGTAGCCACCAAACACTGACCAAAGACTTCATGACAAAATACTCCAGTTTCCGTACAACTGGGAGGTGTGGCCTCAGAGCTCCAAGAGGATCCCAGTTGCCCACAGAGAAAACCAGTTGATTAACACACCCTGAATAACGTCCTCCCTTCCCTATTGAATGACTTTCCTAGGTCTGCCGTAACAAATTATCATAAACTTGGTGAGTTAAAACAACAGAAATTAATTCTATCACTGCTCTGGAGTCCAGAAGTCCAAGATGAAGGTGTCAGCAGGGCCTTGCTCTCCCCAGAGACTCCAGGAGAGACTCGGTCCAGCTTCTGGTGCCTGCTGAGATTCCTGGATTTTCACTCACACTGCCTTCTTCTCTGTGCACATCAAATCTCCCTGTGCCTCCTTCTTATAAGGACTCATGCGATTGCATTTAAGGCCCACCCAGATGATCCAGGATCATCTGCCCACCTCAAGATCTTTAGCAATCATATCTGCAATGATTCTGCCATATAACTTACCATCACAGCTTCCAGGGATTAGGACATGGAAATCTGTTGGCTCCTTATTTTCAGTTTACCACACCCATCCCTCTTCCCTACCCACCTACTGGAATTCTTAGGATCATTTCCCAAATAAAATTCTTGCACTCACATCCTAGTCTCGGGATCTGCTTCTGTGGAAACCCAAACTAAAGCCCCCTTAATTGGCTGAGAACGTAAAAACAGATTGGAATTTCTCTCTGTGCTTTAGACTTTTAAAAATCCATTCTCATCATGAGACTAGACCACCTGGGACAGGGCCTTATAACTGTTCTTGCAATGAAAGGGGAGTCCTCCCTCATAGCCAAGGTCAGTCCTTCTGATACTCCCATAAATTCTGGTCGCTTCCCCCTCTCAGGATCTAAGGAACCATGTAATCTCCCCATCGCCTTCGTGGTCAGCCTTCCCCTGCCCGTTTTCTCTCTCTCTCTGCTATAGTAATACACTATCCAGGCTTTCCCATCTTAGAAAGATGCTACCTCTGGAGGGGAGGCCCATGGACACAGGTGGCTGAGGCTGAATGGGGCCAGCTGATCACTCATGTAGGAAAAACACATCACCCTGTCACTTCTTCACCCTTCAGCTCCAGACAGACTCACCGGCACAGACAAACAAGGGTGGCAGCTCAGAGTTACTCTTGCCTCTCTGAATCCCAGAGTATGACCACAGGAACACCAATGGACTTCTCCATAATTTTATTCCAGTGTCCGAATATTTTCCCAAAAAATATTGTTATATTGGTGACCAACCAAACTTTACTTAGGAGGTAGTTGCCTAGATGGATGTCATAAAAGCCAATGCTCTTGATAAGCAATGTCTCTGCCTATTGCATAGGTCTTCACATTTTGGGGTGCTATTTGTTCTAATATCTCCATTGTACATATAATAAAGCTGAGTCTTGCAGAGATTACAAAATTAATTTATGGTTCAGCAATTAGGAAGTGATGGAGCAAACATTCTGACCACTACTCCATACACTGCCTCGATTATAACTATAGGATCAGCTCCAGGCTCAGACCATGGTCACCTTGGGGAATTCTGAGAAGTCCAGGCTCAGCTGGTCAGAAGCCCTGCTCTGTGCTCTCTGCCACCCTGCCCTCTCACCCCAAGTCACTTCCCAGGGCCTCGGTGGTTCTCTCAGTCGCCTTTAACTGTTTCCTGGAAACTGACACAAAGGTTGAGTGATAGTGACAGGAGCTCAGACCTCTGCCAGAGAAAGAAAAAGGAGGCCTGATTCCAGCAGGGCAGTATCTATGCCCCTCTTGGCGGGAGTCTGAGAGCCAGTACCTTGTTATGCTGCGAGAGTACGCACAGGCCTCTTTAAGCTCATTCATCATTGTTCCAGAAAGTCCACGCTTTGACGTGGTAGCCTTGATGGCATTTTTCCTGCTGCTCGGGCTCCAGCAATCTGGAAAGCAGTGCAATGGGTCATCAGTCCCTCCATCATTAGGGAGAACAGGAGAGATTCTCCTGTGGCCATGGCCTCCCAGTGTGGGTGAGCAAAAGGGCAGGCTGTGGTTTTTTAATGAAAGGGCTGGCTCACGGAAGCCTGTCTTCAAACAGAGGCGGTGAAGAGGAACAGTGTTGCAGCATGGAGCACAGGGAGCATCTTTCTGTTTGGATCTCAGGTGAGTCAGAGATGGGCCGGGGCTGAGCTGTGCATAGAGAGCTTGGTCACTTAGGAGTGAAAAAAGCCACTAGTTACCAGAGATGGCCATCAGAGGTGGGAGTCCACAGCTGCCTGGAAAAAGATCTGCCCATAGGGCAAATGATCTGCTTGGCTGGGAACCCACCGCTGCTATAAGAATAGCACCTATGCTCTTGAGTTCCCTAACCTGGGCTCCATTTCTGACTTCCCCATGTTTCTACCTGTGACCTCTTAGGCACATGACTTATCTACTCTGACCCCAGATTTCCTCAAAAGCAAAATGGACATGGATAAAGATCCATGTCAGTGGATCTTTGAGGTTAAAATGGGATAAAGTGTATAAAATTCCTGGCACATAGTAAGTCCTCAATAATTCCTGGCTCATAGTAAGTCCTCAGTAAATGGTAGTTGTCATCAGCCTCATCATCAACAAAACATAAGGCTCAATACTAGGGGCCATCACCCAGCCTTAGAGATGGGAAAGATATGCTTGAGTTCTCAATTGGTCCATCATGTCCAAGCAAGGCCTTGGAGGCATGGGAAAGCAAGAAACTTTTATTATAAGAGTAAAAATATGAAAAAAAAAAAAGCACATTTTAATGAGTGTTACATTTATCATCTAACAAATAAACCCCAAAATACCAGTGGCTTAACCAAATGGAAGTTTATTTTTTCTTCAGATAACAGGTCACAGTAGGTGTTCTGGTTGGAGGGCAGCTCTGCATCTTTTACCTGCAGCCGCCATACTGCCCGGCAAGGGGACATCCAGCTGCTAAAAGGGAAGTGAGTGTGGGAAGGACACGAGAGGTCGTCATCAAGCAGGCCTGGGGGTGGGTGCAGATCACAGCAGCCCACATTCCATTGCCTAGAACTCAGTCACATGACCCCCTGGAGCTACAGAGAAGCCTGGGAAATATCTGTGTGCTCAGGAGAAAAAGGAAATGAGCTTTGGTGAACAGATTCGATGAACAAAACTGAACAATTAACGTGCTTCTTCTCAAGAGGCCAGGTCCATTCTTGGAGACTTTGTCCTCAGGGCTCTGGAGGGATTCTGTGTGGAAAGGCACTGCTGAACCCTTGCGTTCTGGAATTCATCATAGTCATGTGACTGCTAGCCAATTCCTTCTTCTTTCTTGGCCTGTCTTTAGATTCCAAGTCCACAGAGATGGCAGGAAAAATAATGTGGGGCATGTCCTTTCCTGAAGGAGTAGTACAGCCAACACATGACATCAAAGAGAGGTGGGAAATGATGACCTTACCTTTTCTTAAGGATGAAGAAATAAAGAGGAATCCAGTGTTAAAGACCAGGTTTTGAGAAACTCTCAAAGGCATGAAGGATCCTCAGTCTTTGCTTTGAGGACTTGAGGTAACATATACCCTCATTATTTTGGGCAAGCTGGTCAAACCAGACTGGCTTTGAGATGACACCACTGCTGGACTCTCAGTTATCTTGACAGCTGGGAAAATATGAATCAATCTTTGAACGATTGATGATGGGTGCCATGTTGCCACAGTTTCAAGCCATAATATGGTTATGGTTTGAACTCCCAGGAACAAGGGTTTTAACTCACTGATTTTGTAAAGAGAAAATATTCAAAATTGTGCCGTGCAATCTAATCATGAGCAATCATCCAAACGACCGGAAGGTCATCCTGATCAACCCCATGTGGTCAGCGCCATCCAGGCATTTCACAGATAGTAGCAGAGTCACTCTGGTTATTCTGAAATAACTATGTCTGGTGACCATGTACATGGTGATGCAAAAATAGCCTTGAGAGTGACAATTTTGGTAATCAATACAAAATGTTTTCTCTAAGTTCAACTGAGAACTGTTGCACAGACATTGTGTCAGGTCTCACTGTGTTTCAGATTTCCCTTCCAAGAAACCAGAAACATTAGTATCCCTTCCTGTATAGATTAACCTATCATTTAATAAATATTCGTTTCCTCTCCCCAGCCTTCATAGGAGGAGTATATTTCTCTGCCCCACTGACACTGAACTTGGTCATATTACTTGCTTTGGCCAATGAAATACAGGTGGAAACCACAGTGCACTACTTTTGAATTTAGGTCTCAAGAGATACTGTGTCATTCCACTCACCCCTCTTAGAGCTTCCAACATCTACCATGAGAAGACCTCCTTCCAGATAGCTTGCCACCTCTTCATCCTGGTCCCAAGAATGAAAATACATGGAGCAGAATCACCTGAGCCAACACCAACCCCAGCTGCCCCACAGCTATGGCCAAGAAATAAATACTTACTGTTATATGCCACAAAGTTTGGGTGTGGCTTGTTATAAGGCATTATGGGTACGACAGCTAACTGATACACTCTCCATATGGCAAGAATATAGCAGAATGGACAACAACTATCATGAGTTTCTTAGAGGTCCTAATATTGGACCAGGTCTTTGAAATAGAGCTCTTGTCAGAGCATTGTCATTGGGCTGAGTATCAAGAAATTGTTCTTCCCACAGACAGTTTTGCATGTGACTCCAACCATCTTCATTTGCCCAGCAATTGGAGTGGGAACTTTGAGTTCATGCTGTTCTTCATTTGGAAAGTTTATCATTTAATATCTCTGAAGTCAGGTTGGCCACACAAATCCTGTTTTTGATAGTGCAAATTTCCTCCTTTCCAAGGAAGGCAGAGATAACGACTCCAGCACAGATGGAGGAGATTTCTTCAGGGAAGGAAAGCAGCATTTAGGTTAGTTAAATGCCTTCCCTGGTGAGCCATTGTATTCTTGTTTGGGGTTTCTGGGCCCTCATTTTTGATACAGCAAGACTCTTCAACTGAGATTTATAGCATAAAAACAGTCAACAAGAGCAAATAAATCAATCTGGGAAGCCATCTTGCCCTCCACATAGTACACTTCCTTCTGTTTCCCCCAAGTATTTACCCTTTTCTTACAATCATTATTTATTCCATGAACTCATATTAAAGCACTTTCATGGGCATACTCAGCCAAAGGGTATCACAGTACACATGATGATATAATTGCTACTTTTGTTTAAATATGTGGTTTTATTTATCTATTTAAGAAAGCATCATATCTTCCCATTATGAATAAATGCTTGTGAATATCAGTTTGGGTCCAGTCATGTTCTACATCATGGAGTGCAATGGATAACTAAAAAAATCTCCTTATTGTTGACTCCCCACCCCAAAATTCTAGCTGCGCTCTCTTTCCCATCCTGAGTTCCAGACAAGAAGGAATCTTGGGAATTAGGAAGTTCTACGTGGAATGCTGCCACTTCCCCACCTCCACTGATGCTCTCCTAAATCTGCACTTTTTTCCTAGATAATCTCATCCATCCCCATGGCTTTAAGCATCATCTTTTCACTGCCAACTCTCACATTTAGACCTCTAGCCCAGAAGGCTCCCCTGAGCTCCAAATTCATTAAAAAAAAATCAGCTGCCTATTTGACACCTCCACTTTGATGGTTTATAGACATTTCAAATATAATATGTCCAAATGGAATTCGTGATCCACTCTCCCCCACATCCCACATATAGACACAAAACCTCTAAAACTGATTTTCCTCCAGCCATTGTCAGTAAATAACATTTTAATCTTTTCAGGGACTTAAGTCAAGAGTCTGGGAGTCACCCATGCTTCTCTACCCCCTCAGCCCCTTCAACCAACCTCTTACATACTAAGTCCTATGTTATCTTTTTCAAAACACATGGAGATTCTATCACTTATCTCTACCACTGCCACTAGATCATTATCTCTTCTCTGGACTCTTGCAAACTCTTCTATTTGGCCTTGCTCATTCCATCCTCCACATAATCAGCTAGTAATTTTTTTTAAATATAAGTCAAGCCATATTATAGTTCTCAGCAAAACCCTCTAGTGACTTCCTGCTGTAAAAAATTACCACAAACTTAGTGGCTTAAAGCAACACAAATCAATTACCTTACAGCTTTGGAGGTAAGAGGTTTAAATTGCCTTATAGGTTAAAATCAAGGTGTAAGCAGGGTTGGTTCCTTCCTGGAGGCTCCAAGGGAGAGTCTGTTCCTTGCCATTTCTAGATTCTAGAGGCACCCTCATGCCTAGACTCATGGCCTTACATTACCTCAGCCTCTGCTTCTGTTTTTCTTCTCTGACTCTGACCCTCTTACCTTCCTCTTATAAGGACCCTTATGATTACATTGTGCCCACCCTGATAACCTAGAACCATTTCCCTATCTCCAGATTCTTGTCTTAATCACTTCTACAAAGTCTCTTATGCCATGTAAAGTAACATACTCACAGGTTCTGGAGGTTAGAACATGGTCAACTTTGGGGGCCACACTTTCTATCCCACTTAGAACAAAATTAAAGTTGTTTCCCTGGCCTACAAGGCCTGATACAATTAGGAGCCTTCCTATCTCTCTGATATCATGCCGTATCACTCTCTCTCTGCTCAGTCAAACCCCACTGGCTTCCTTGCTGTTCCTCAAAAAAGCCAAGCCTGTACCACATGCTTAACCTTCTCCCTAGGAATCTCTCCCATAAATGTCCATGTAGCCCACTCCCACATGTAGTTCATGTCTTTGTCTAAATGCAACTTATAGAAAGGGCTTCTCTGACCAACTGTCTAACACAGACCCCAGACACACACACACACACACACACGATTGTCTGTCCCTTATTCAATCTTGTTCTTTTTTCTTTTCATCTGCTACAGTATACACTTATTTGATTATTTATTCATTATGGGATGCTCCCTTCCAAATGTAAGCTCCATGAGAGTAGGGCCTTTGCCTTTGTTTAAAGGTCTTTACTCCTTGCCTAAGCTGTGTCTGGCACATAGAAAGCATTCACTACATATTTGGTGAACAGATGAATGAAAGAAGAATAAAAAGCCTACTGCACAAGTGAAATGGGTCATACACAAAGGGTTTAGCTAATTATAACTTTTCAAGGAAGATTTAATAGAAAAGAGAACAGTTACAGGGTGCCTGGATGGCTCAGTCAGTTAAGTTTCCGACTCTTGATCTCAGCTCAGGTCACGATCTCACAGTTCCTGAGATCAGGCCCCACCTAGGGCTGTGCACTGACAACACAGAGCCTTCTTGGGATCCTCTCTCCCTCTCCTTCTACCCCTCCCCCCACTCTCAAATGAACATTTCAAAAGAGAGAGAGAGAGAACAGTTAGGCAAAAATTTTGAGGGATAAACAGAGTTTGAGCAAGTGGAAAAAAACACCTACCAAGCCTTCCCAGATCTAACGCTCCGTGAGAAAATGAGTAAATTGAATTTGTGGACCAAGAAGCCCAATCCTCTCTCACCTTGATGAAGATAACCAAAGGGCGCCTTATCTTGAGTCATGTCTACTGCTCAGATGCCTGCTGGTTGACAATTCAGTTCTCTCCAGTTCACCCACACACAGCTGTTTCTCAAGTAAGGCAAGCAAAGGAACACAGGTGTGACTGAAGCAAATATCCACACTTTCTGGAAGATTTGGGGCAATGATGAAATTAACTTTAAGCTGTAACTTGGGAATGCAGAATTGTCTGGTTTTTTTCCATTGTATCATGCATTGAGTCCCCACCATGTGTGAGGCATGGAGAATGCAATGTTGGCCAGTTCCCCTGAGGGGCCCATGGTTTCATGACCCTATTCATTAGCACACAAAGGGTAAGGTCTCATTCCTCCAGAAAAGGGAGGGGAAAATAAGCAGAGCAATATCAATCACTTACTTTGACTCAGGCCAGTTGGACCTCAGTTAGACTGGGTAACTGAATATGGTCAGTGGATAGTCCTCAGAATAGGAGGTTGTGCCTATATTGATTGCATTGAGACCCTAATTTCCCACGTGTTCTTGATCTAAATCTTTAGTAGAGCCTCTTATTCTCTTGTAACTTGCTTGCCTAATGGGGCCAGAAGCCTGAAGTACTTGAGCAATTCTGTTTCCTCTCTTGGACCCATACCATCACCATAAGAATGTGCCCAGGGTTCACCCAAAGGAGAAATGGGAGAGACACTTGGGAGAAAAAAACTGATCCCAACAAAGATCATCTAGACTAACTAGCCTCAAGCAGAACTGCTAATTGGCCACAGATATATTAGTGAGCTCAACCCAGATCAGCTATACCTGACCTGTATCGGCAGCCCCACCCACTTACCAATTATTCATGAAAAGTAGTATATGATTGTTGTTTAAGCTGCTGAATTTTGGGATGCTTTGCTCCTGGCAACCGCTAACTGATATAGGGTAAAGACAGGTGCTTGTCCCCTGAAGGGTATCAACACAGACAGGGAATGCTGTGTCTCAGAGGATCCATAGTTATGTTGACCATTGCTAGGCCCACTGGCCATGGATTCACATCTGCAAACTTCTAAACATAAGATGTACTTCCTGCTTGAGTATGATCAGCTCAGACACTAGAGTAGTTCTGCTCCCAATGTGATATTTGGACCAATCAGTAATATTACTATAGCCACCCAGAAAAATAAGTCTGGGTCGATGCTGATGGCTTATGAACAGCCCAGGAAAAGAGAACAGAAGTTCCCCCTCCACTCATGAAAACATGAAAGTATACTCCTTGGTAATAAAAGACTGGACATGATGCTCACCAGGCCACCCGCCCCTGTAGACTCAGTGGCCACCCAGAGACCTTGAAGAAGCAACGCTGACAAAAAAACAAGCACAATTTCAAACCATTCCCTCTAAAGTTTTACCAGTGCTTGATGGACACAGATAGATATGCCTCAGACAGCAGAGACTGCTCCCTCAGATTCACCCTCTCCTTGGAATAAAATCAGCTGGACAGAAATTTTCTTTCCAACTGTAAAACGTTGTTTCCAAACAAAAGAAGTGAGATGTTTTCTACAGCTGCTCCATATCCATTATGCTTTGCCAAAGCATTGTTCGAGAGGTTTTTATGATGCAAAAAAAAATAATAATAATTAAGATGAGAGGCACTTCTTGTCTCTGGATCTTTTTTGTTTAAACATGTTTTGCAAATGGCCAATATCTCCTGTTACTTAGGTTAGCATCCAGAAAATGTTAGCACTTGATTATGAAATCAGCAGCTAATATGCCTAATGACTTTCCATTATACCCAACAATAGCTGCAGTGTGCTTTAAAAATGCATTTGCATTCATATTCTTTTGACCTATCTATCAAAACCTTGAGGCAGTCATGCTCTAACCATTTACTAATAATTGCCCTGGTTAACTTAGAGGACCTCAATATCGTGTGGTATACCAATAGAGGGAAGGAAATGCCTTCTGGGAAGAAGAGCAGAGTCTTAGATCAGAAGTCACATTGTTTTTAAGAGCTCAGAGCCCATATGTTTAATATTCAATAGGGTGTTGGGCTCCCCAGGAGCTAGTGAACCTTAAGTCTCAATAGGGAGGGTCATGGGGGAAAAGACCCAAAGTTGGTGGCTAAGAGAGCCCAGTGGAGATGACTGGGAGCCCTTGATGCTGAAGGAGCACAGGTCAGTGGGCTGAATTGAGCCCCCACCTCAAATTCATATATTGAAGTCCTAACCCCCACCGCAGAACATGACCTTATTTGGAGACAGGGCCTTTAAAGGGGTGATTAAGTTAAAATCAGATCATATGGTTGGGCCCTAATCCAATATGACTGGTGTCCTTATAAGAAAAGGGGATTAGGATACAGACAAACACAGAGGGAAAACCATGTGAAGACTAAGGGAGAGGACTGCCATCGCCAAGCCAAGGAGGGAGGCCTCAGAAGAAACCGACCCTGCTGATACCTTGACCTTGAACTTCTAGACCACAGAATGATGAGAAAATAAATTTCTGTTGTTTATACCCCAGTCTTGGTACTTTGTTATGACAGCCAAGCAAACTAACACAGGCGGACTTGAGTAGGATCCATGTCCCAAGTCCAGCTGACACACCACTTGACACAGAGTGGTCTCTGATGGTCACAAATGCGTGTGTTCACCCACCTTGCACAACCAGCTACATGCAAGGTGGATTCAAGTTATCCCTAGGACTTCATGATCTGAGGATCCACAGGTACCATCCTACTCCTCACCTCACAGTCCCTCCTGTCCTCTGTCCTCCCTGTTCCCCCTGGGGACTCTCCCCTATTTCCTCTCTTGCCTTGCCTTCTAGACCTGTTGTTCTGTACTAGGCTAGTTTCTAGGTTTTCTTTCCCTAGCCATACTCTCCCTATTTGATCCAAACTTGGGATCTTTCACTCCAAAGGATAGCACCCCAATTGGAATCCTTGCAGACACTTAAGCATAAACCAGATCAGTTTTGCTCTGGGCCAGTACCTCTCAAACTTTGATGGGTGTATGAGTCGCCTGAAGTTCTTGTCAAAAGGCCAGTTATGACTCAACTAGCTCTGGGTATAGCCTGAGATTCTGCATTTCCAACAAGCTCCTGGGTGTTTTCTGAGGCTGCTGGTAGAAGGGTCTTTTTTGAGTGGCAGGCCTCTAGCCCAGGATTTCCCAACCTCAGCACTATTGACATTTGGGGCCAGATAATACTTTGTGGTGGGGTTTGTTCTGAGCACTGTAAAATGTTTACCAGCACCCCTGGCCTCAACCCCCCGGTTGTGACAATGGAAAACGTCTCCAGATGTTGCCAAATATTTCTAGAGAGGGGGGAGGCACAGGGGCGCAAAATCACCCCAGTTGAGAACCACTTCTTGACGCCATATGCAGAACTTAGAGCATTGCTTCCTGAAGTCTTCCAGGTGGCATCACATAGCAAAAAGGAAAACAAACAATAGACAGATGGTGTACTGGACAATGAAGGAGGTAGTTTGCTAAGGAAGGACTTCAGCTGTCCCAGGCCCATGCTAGCCTCCAGGACCATCTACATAATTTACAGGTCCTAGTGCAAAATGAAAATGTGTGACCACTTATTCAGAGATGATCCACAGTTTCAAGACAGCACCAGCAGAGCACTGCACTGAGCACATGGGACTCTAGCAGTGGCACATCCAAGAAGCTGGCACTACCAGCCACTCTAAGAATGCTCCCTGAAGGAGTCCTTGCTGCTTGGGAAGAACTACCCTCAAGGAGTCTCTGCCTATTATCTCCCCCAATAGTTTTAGGATTGCCAATGGCCTGGCAACAAGTTTGATGAGCTGAACATTGGAAGAACAACTATTCCCAATGGTCCTGTTTTGTCCAATTTGTTGTCTAATATATTTCCTACAAGAAAGTAAAGGATTTGAATCATTTTTAAAGCACTGATTGGTCACAAAGGATCGAAAAAGGTAAAGATGCTGAAGAAGGCTGTTCTTAGTAAAGCTATTTGGTACAATGACAGAGGGGCCAATGTGATTGAAACTAAGTTTCATCCAGTTCGAACTAAGAACTGAATGAGTTGACATATAGTGATAAAAGCTTCCCAAGCAAATCCCTACTAAATAGAGGAACTTGGCTTGGAGGACTTGGGCCACCAGCAGACAGAAAGAGCCTTTGTCATCTTCTTACTTTGCTTTAACCAAGGTGTAACCAAAAGAGAGTTTGAGCTGGAAGTTAGAATGACAGGCAACCAAAAAAATGGTGGTGTAGAAAAGTCAGATCCCCCTGGAAGAGCTGGTGAACAGCAGAGTGCTGCTCATGAGAACCTTGCCTGCCTCCTGGCACAAGCTGAAGCAAGACATCAGCAGGCAGGACCACGAATAAACTCCAGGGAAGGGCTTCTAGGTGAAAGAAAATTATAAATGGGTCATGAAAAACAATGACTGCTCTAAATAGTGATAGGAAACAGGTGAGTTTAGAGCAAAGGCAACCAGACTTATCTAGATATTCTGCCTTGGACTAGAATACTACTTCCTTATTTCATTCTTACGCTAAATGTATTAATTTCCCAGAGCATAATAACTACAAACTGGCCTAAAACAACAGAAATTTATTCTCTCATAGTTCCGGAAGCCAGAAGTCTGAAATCAGGTGTCAGCAGGGCTGTGCTCCCTCTGAAGGCTCTTGGGGACAATCCTTACTCATGTCTTTCAGCCTCTGGGGATCCAGATGTTCCTTAGTCTGTGGCCACATCCCTCTCATCTCTGCCTCCTACTTCATATGGCCTTCTCCTCTGTATCCTCTATCTAAGGTCACTTGTCATTGGATTCCGGACCCATCTGGCTAATCCAGGGTTGAACTCCATTTGTAAAGACTCTTTTCCAAAGAAGGTAACATTCACAGGGAATGAATATTGGGATATGGTCCTATCTTTTTGTGGGTCACACTATTCAACCCTGTAAACATTCTGTTTGTAACAGTAAATAAAAATTAACACCAAATTTTTTGTGTGTGGAAAATCTGTCATTTTAAGGAATACCTAGTAGGACAGATCATGTCCCTTCCTTGTGTGTTTCCATGAGGGCACCCCTACGCCACTCTCCAGGAGAGAGAAGGACTGGAGTTCTTCTGTCCCTCCCCTTTACACCTCCTCACTCATTCATTCTTATGGGAGGGTCACTAGTTTAGAATTATGATCTCTATTAGTGAGGCTCCATGATATTTCTGTGGAGATTGGGGAAGGTATGACATCTTTGGGCCACCTACTAAGGATAGATAAGCAGGCAGCATAACTCTATCTCCTCACCAGTGATGGGTTATTAAGCAGCTGGAAACCCTCTGCTGGATGGGAACTTGCTAGGAAGATTGCTGAAAACCCAGACTCACTTCAGATAGGTCTAAGGTTAGGTTTAGGGCTTGTCTGCAAAAACACCCATTTTTATGTCAGGTCCAAGCTACGCTCTCCAGCACAGTTAATCAATTTGAAGGGTTTGTCACTGGCCTTGCTCATTAACGCATCTGAGGTCTCACTGGATAATCACCTGGTTCTTCATGTCTATTTTCAGTTGAATAAGGGTCTGCAGGGAGGAAGGGGGCAGGATTTGAGTTCTTGAATCTCTAACATGCCACTTCTCTATTTTCTCCAGTTTATGCATCCCTAACCATCACTCAAATATCCAAGACAGGGTCATCGTGACTGTTTACTGGCTCTTAGCTATGGAAACTGAAGACGTATGGTCTAGAAAAGACAACCAACATTTATAGCTGTGGCCTTGTAAACTAAAACTTAGAAAGTGAGAATACATATTATATAATGCAAGAGGTGAATGGCATAATAAAAGTTCTGAACTTGATAGTAAAATGTCAACATAAAATCTTAAATATTTACTTAGCCATATGTTGACTGTAAAACCTCAAGCATTCCCTAGAATAAAAGAATAAACAATTGCCTTCGTAACAGCGAAAAACAAGAAACCTTCTAAATGTCTATCAGTAGAGGATGGTTAATGAATTTTGGTACCTTTGTACCCTGAGATAGTATATGGCCACCAAGGAAAAAGAAGACACAACCCGTGATAACAGAAGTTGCAGAATAATACACAGTACAGGGCCCCATTTTCAATACAAGAAAGAAGTCACATATTTCTATATGTTCCCATACATGAACATGATAGGGGAAAAAAAGGCTACAAAGATTTACCCTGAGCTGATCACAGAGAACACCTCTGGAAAGGGGAGATGGCTTGGAAGCCACAGGAAACAAGTGAATGGGGGTGTTCACAATTGGGCAATTGCCCTGATTTCTGATGATTAGAATGTATTCTCTTGTTACTTGAACAATTTAAATCATATCAATTAATTATTTTATTTTTTAAAAGGCAAGGGGCAATTACTGGATTTTTCACAGGCTATAATGGGACAGTTAGGTTTCATAAAAAATAATCGATACACTGAAAAAATTTAATGACCCAATTATCCATTATCTACACACATATGTATATGTATACTTACATAAATACACACACATACACACACACACACACGAAGTCATGTATGAATTTATTGAGAACCACCTAATTTCATTTTATAGAATGCATTGAGCCACTCATGGTTCTTTTTCAGAACCTTCTTTTTCCTTTCTTTTTCGTTTCTTTTTTTTTTCTTTTCTTTTCTGTCATGTCATGTTATGTCATTTCATCTCATTTCATTTCATTTGATTTCCAAACAAGTACTAGTTGTATTTATCAAAAGATCAATTCCCTACTCCCCACCTTCCACTCTGACTTTTAAGGGATGTGGGCTGAACTGAGTCAGTCAGTTCTGTACTCTGAGAGGTCATGGCAGCAAGACCTCTTTCATGGGATTAACGTAGGTAGAGAAATCTCTGGTCATGACCATGGGATTGAAAGGAAAGGCCACATGATGTGGTAGAATCAGCAAGATGCTGGGAGTCAGGTTGACCTGGTTTAGAATTCTGTTCTGCCAAGTTGTAATTAAATGGCCCGGCAGAATAATTCCATCTCACCCATAAAATAAGGGACAAAAATAAATACTTTAGAGGTTTAGAGTGAGGGTTCAAGGAGGGACCACATAGCAAACATCCAGCTAGAACTGGGCCTGCCATGAAATATGATGCACAAATGCTGACCCTTGCCACCTGCTCATGGCCTCTGGAGGGTGGGGGGAGGCTGTCCTGGTCTTGCATGACTTGACAATAGACAGAGAGCAGCAGGAATGGCTTACCTACCAGCTTTGTACCCTGTGTCCCTTGATCAGGGACAGGATTGGGTATAAATTCTGTAACTGGAAGTTTCCAAGCCCCTGGTAAACACACACTACCTTCACATCTCTCTCATTTCAAGGCTTTTGTGTTAGTGCAATTGCCTCACAACCCACTTAAGCTTGATCTTTATTTAGTCCAATTAAAGTACACTGTGTTTCCTCTTCTTTTTGGGGCAAGGCCAGTTGTATGAAATAGTTTCTGGAATTCCTTAAAGGAAAATATCACTCTTCCATTCCTATTGGCATTCGACTAGTTTAGAATTATGATCTCTATTAGTGAGGCTCCATGATATTTGTTTCCTTCCCCACCCTCACTGATGTCTTCAACAACTGCTCATACATTCCTTACTATGCACAACTTCTGAATGCTGGGGACAGTGCTCCAAATTTCCCTGGGTGAATCAGATGCTAAAAATAGAGCTTCCACTCCTCTTATAAAACCCAAACCCTGTCCACCCTCTTAGCATGCTCAGTTGCTACCATACCTTGCCAGCACCCTTCTTTGCCAACTCAAGCTTCCTACCCACCCAACAGACCACAAACAAGGTCCGTGAAGTGCAAGTGAGTGCTTCAGTGCCAGGAAGACATTACACCCATACCAGCAAAAATTAGAGACTGAAAGGATGGGTGAACATTGGCCAGGCTTGCTATGAGCATTAAATTACATAATGTACTTAAAGTGCCCAAGATAGCACCAGCACCTAATGGTGGTGGTGATGATGACAGCATGACCCCCTTCCCTCCCCTCCCCTCCCCTCCCCTCCTCCTTTTTCTTACTATTTTAACATTAATAGCAGCTATCATTTCTGGAGCTCTTACTAAGTGTTGAGCCCTAAACTAAGGGCTGACCCACACCATTATATTTAATCCTTAAAATGATTGTCTGCAAGGTAGACATGACTGAACAATCCTGACTGCAGCAAAGGCAATAATTAATAGTAAGCCATGGGGCTGCTGAATCCAAACACTTGGGTTCAAATCATCATCTGGCACTTATTAACTGTTAGTCTCTGAGCAAATAATTTCTTCTCTGGGAGCCTCAACTATAAAATAGTAAAATAAATATGGTAGCCACCATATTGGGCTGCAGGGAGGTTTAAGGTCAAGGTATAGCATCTGGAACATGGTAAGGCTTTCCTTGAAGTTGCCCTCTCCCCCCATTCCGTTCTACTGCTCCTAATTCTATAGAATAAAGCTGTCAAACAGAACAATGGACACCTTGAATTTTATATTTAAACCACAGAGGTAAATAAATTTTCTAGTGGCCAAATTAAAAAAAAGAAAAGGTAAAAAGAAGCAGGTGAAATTAACTCTAACAATACTTTTCATCTAACCCAATATATCCAAAATGTAATCAATTTCAACCTGCCAACACGTAATCAATGTAAAAATCCTTGCTGAAATAGTTTACATTCTGTTTTCAATACTGAGTGTTTGTCATCTAGTGGGGGCTTTACACTTGCAGCACATCTTGGGTCACACCAGCCACGTTTCAGGGGCTCGATACCTACATGTGGCTGTTGGCTATGGTACCGAACAGGACAGTGACAAAGAAGATGGAGATAGATCAGTGAAGGTGTGCCATCTGTCCCAGACCACACGACTTGGAAGTGGTACAACCAGGATTCTAACCATGTCTCTCTTGCTTCAGGTCCCGCCATGATTTTTGAAGGTCACACAAGCAATTAGCTAGTGGCTCAAGAGCCTAGTTTTATTTCTTCTAGGTCTCCATGAGAAAGGATTATCATGCTCTGAGGTGACTGGAAACCCACCCCCTCATGAGGCTGGTAGGTTGTCCCCCACCTCTTCTAACCAGGTGCTGTCACGCTAATATACACACACCTTTACTGCAGGGAGGGGACCTCTCTCTCCTGTTCTGTTAAAAAATAAGTAACAGCTGAGCTCCCCAGCTCTCTTCCCTCCCAAATAAAAGCATGAAGATAACCTCTTTCCATAGGTTCATGTGTCCATTCTTCCTAAGACCAGACTTTGGCAAGTCTGGGATGTCCTCAGGGAGTGAACTAATTGGTGCTGGTGTCTGGAGACAGCACACCGTTTGCTTATTCACCACAGTGAAGAACACATAAACCTGGTAATCTCCTCAAATCACCTCAAATTGCTTGGCTAAAGCCCACATATCTCCATCCCACCCCTTGTGCGAACCTTGAGCCATTTTTGAAAGGAAATCTGCCAGAGGTGACCTTCAGAAGAGCAGCGGATGGCCTCTCTTTATCCTCCTATTCCACTCTCTTGGAGGAGGTCAGTGGGGAACACTGAGTTGTTCTGAAAGGTGAGGGACTCCTCCCCTTTAGCCCAACAATTCCCAAGAGCTGGCTGGATATCAGACTTTCACCAAATGATATTTTCAGTTTTGCCACAGAGGTAAATTTAAGCAGTATAGAGGGCAATCTTTTCAACGTTCCACCCACAGTCTCTATATAACCATTGCAACCAATATCAGTTAGGAGTAAATGCCCCAGCTGGTATAGCCTGTCTCTTGGGCAAAAACTTGAACCTCTACCACATCAGAAGGGGGCTCCTGGAGTCCCAGAAGCAGGCACCTTAAACACTGGAGATAACCATCCAAATTAAAGAGACATGAAAACTCCCCAATGCTGAATATAATTTTAATTTCCCCTATGAAATGGTGGTGAGAGTAGATGGTGGTGTTCATTTGTCTTTGAATGTCCTTACTTGGCATGATAAGCAGTTGATAATCCTATTTAAGTTCCCTAGAGTTATATACATGTAAGTGCTAACAGTGTATTTAGTCCTTAAAACTATTTTGCAATGTAGATACTATAAAGATCTAAGAAAAGTTCCATGTCTGATACTTGCCTAATGGAATGAGATGTGGAAAGCCCTGAGGACTGAAAAGAAATATACAGATGAGGGATGGCTGGGTGGCTCAGTTGGTTAAACGTCCAACTTTGGCTGAGGTCATGATCTCACGGTTCGTGAGTTCGAGTCCTGCATCGGGCTCTGTGTTGACAGCTCAGAGCCTGGAGTGTGCTTCAGATTCTGTGTCTCCCTCTCTCTCTGCCCCTCCCTATTCACACTCTGTCTCTCTCAAAAATAAATAAACGTTAAAAAAATTAAAAAGAAATGTACAGATGAACAAGCTGTTTGAGGGGCAGCAAGTGAGGACAGTAACTCAGCTCTGTAGCTTTCTTGGGCTCATTGCTTGGTTCCTTCTGAAACAGGTGGGCCAGCTGCTTCCCACCATGACACCATCCCTGAAATAGCAGCCAGCACTAATTATGTTGGGCATTGTGCAAAGTGTCTGCATGCACTACCAACTTTCATTCTCAGAATACCTCCAATGGATGGGGATAAGGAAATCAAGAGGCAAACTATCCAAAGTTGCACAGCTAGTGAGTAGCATGTCTGAGATTCAAACCCAGGACAACCTGATTCCAAAGCTTGTGCTCATAACTGTTGTGCTGTAGTATATTGTATGGCCATGTGGAAGCAAATGGAACATTCTAGGTGTGAAAATCATATACAGTGTTGCAGATTTGTGTTTCTCTTTATCTTGGATGGTTAGATCTGGTGTTTGGGATACGAGATTTAGGGATGCCAAGATCTCCAGTTCTGATGTGATAGAAATTAATTAGAGTTTTCACTCAGGAGACCCAGCCTGTGCCATCCTAGGCACCCGCCCCAATCACTGACATGGGCCAGGATGTGGGGACAGAGAGTACGGCTGGTGCAGGGCAAATCCATTTCAACCTCTTGCCTCGCTACTCAAAGAACACAGTCCACTGCAGAAGCAAACCACTGCCTCACATTTCCCCCATCTCCCTGTGGCTAGCCTGCACTTTACTAGGCGTGATGTACAAGATTTCCCGTGTACTGACCATTTCCTCACCAATGTCTCCACAGTTCATTCCCATGAGAGGAGTTACAATTATACTAAAAGGTCTAAATGGGGTGGAGGTCAAATGGAACCTAAATTTATCAGGAGCCCTTGCTCCTGCTTCTATCTAACTTCTCCACACCCCCACACCACCACAAAAGACAAAGTGATCAGATTTAGAGACCATCCTATGGAAGCTTTGACTGCACTTGGCTGTGAAGTCAGTCGATAAACATGGCGAGGCACATTGCACGCAGCTCCGATTTAGATAATCGCTCAGCCAGCTCTGGGCATGACTTGAGTCCTGCGTTGTAACACAAGAAAATAGACTTGGCTTCTGCCACCGTGAAACCAATCTCAGCCTGCTGCAGATCAAAAGCAAGAGAACCGTATATCCTCATCTGCACAACCTTTCTGGGTATCTATCTATGGTTTGGTTCAGGTCCAGGCACAAACTTGAATTAAAGGTTGAAATTGATGACTCAGAGCTTAGCTGGAAAAGCAGTCGAGAAAATGGAGCTGTGAACTAGGAGGAAAATGTGTCTGGGGATGAAAGGGAGACAAGGAAGAGGCAGGTGCTCAGACCCAGATCCCACCCGTCTGCCCCAGGAGCTCTCGTTAAGCTGCCATGCTGTGGGCAGCAGAGGGCACTATTAATACATTCGGAAATGAACAGCACACTTGAAGAAACGGCAGGTTTAGAATAAGTTTGAGTATGGTATCTGGACAGGGGCAGGTCATAAGATTACAGTTGTTACCTTTATTCCTTCCTGTTCTCAAACTCACAGATTAATAAAATTCTGAAGTAAAGAGTGGCTACAGAGTGAAATGGACTCCTACATGGAACCAAGGTTTTACTATCTAACACACACACACACACACAAACACACACACACACACCCATGTTAGAGTGATCACTGTAGTCCAGCTCCATGGTGCTAAATGCTTCACATGCGTTACCTTTTTTAATCTTCAACTCTACCTGGGCAGGTCCTGTTGTCCTCTCCATTTCACAGATAAGGAAACGGACTCAAAGAGGTCAAGTGACTTGCTTCAAGTTACCAACTAGTGACAGACCTGGGATTTGAGCCAACTTCAGATGCCAAAGCCCACACCTGTTAACCATCATGCTACACCTCGTGGCAGATATCTTGTCCATAATTTGAGAAGAAAACACTCCTTATCTATCAACAGGAACTGAAAGCATTGTGAATTCAGTGTTGCTACATCTATGACTCAGTAGTTAGGAAAAGTAAGGGTACTTAAACCCTGCTGTAGCCTCTTTTCCTCTACCAGACAGTTCCTGACCGTGTTCCAACAAAAACCCAGAGTTAAAAAGCAACAGCTTTGCTGGAGGCTAAATCCTAAAAATCTGCATACAGCCCAACGGTTTCAATGCCAACCCTCAAGGTGACCCAATTTCTCAGGAAGCTGTAAAGTTAGGAATTGTTCATCCTCTGATCCATCTTTACCTAGAAGATCTATTACAGAGCATGCCACAAAGTAAATGCTCAATAAGTGACAAATACATATATTAATCAGCCAATATGAGCCAATGATTCAATGACAAACAAACAGAATCAAGAAAACCATAGACCCCACAGGTGGCTTTCTAGAAATAATACCAATGTGAATTTACAAGCTCATCATCTCTAAACTAGTCCACTTTGAAACTCCTATGATACTTAACTTCCAGATCCTTCCAGAAGCACTGCTCTAATATTGTTCATCATGTTCCCATAATTAGTCTGATACGAATACGGAAGCCATTCCTCTTGGAATCATTAGTGCTTGAAGCGCATTATAGATCTGCTAGTTCAATTCCTTTTCCAGGAATGACATAGGCATGGTGTGTGTGCCTCTATCCTCCCTACTCTCCATGCCCAGGACAGACCTTGCTAATGGATCGTGACACCATTCCCATTGAGCCCAGATGGCCGGTAACTATCCATCAGATTGAGTCCACAAGGTAAAACCTACTTATTTTTCTGACTCAAAACATTTGGAATCACCACTTCAGCATCACAGCCAAGTGATGACCCAGCTCGTGTCTGAGAAGCTCCAGAGGCCAGAAATACATTCTCATAAAGACAGCATATTCAATCTTCAGAACTATTAGGAACCTTTCTTAGGGACACTTCTGGGTGAACATAGAGACAGAACACCTGTGCCTGGTATGCCTGCCTCTTTCCAAATTTTTATTAAAAGTGCTTGAAGATATGAACAACAGACTGCATCTGGTCCTAGCAGAAAAAACCCATGACAAAAATCCAAGGGGAATTTTTCCTAACTGCATTGACGATAGGGATTGATAGAAAAGCACATTCTTGGAATATATACCATATGTCCTACCCTTTAATTCACAATAGCATTAATGCCCCCAAAGAAAGTAGGAAATGTGTCAGCCACTCATACCATTAAAATTCACTTCTTGCCCTTTTTTTCTACAGTGGCCGGGAAAGGAATAGAAGGCAATGCCCAGGAGCATCCTTCTGAGATACCCAGAACTGGGATCACAGGAGGTCCCTTCTCTCTGCATCAATGACTCCTCTTTATCTCCATTCATTCTAAGACAGTAACAGTGACATGTGCTTTGGCAAGAATTAGCTTTGATTCTGAAATGCTTGGCTACCTAAGGGAAAACTCTCTTATTAGCAATGCAGGCTCTCATGTCCACAGTATACACGGTAAACTGTGCTGGAGAAACCAGGTTGGGGTAAGAAAGGCCCTTCCCTCATTCCAGTAGGCATGCACGGAAGAGTTTACCTGGCTGTTAAGCATGAAACATGAGCTTGTGCATGTGCAGGGCATTGAGATCTGATCAGAAAGAAAAGCAACCCCACATGGGCCCGGAAGGGGCCCCTAGGGCAGTTCTGCTCAGTCTGTTGACAAGACACCCCTCACCCTCCAGGAAAGTGCTAACAGTACCATAGCAGTACCCTGCCCAGAGCAAAGAGGCCACCAACCAAAAATAGGGTGAGCACATCAATAGAAAAATGACTGAATGAATGAGGGATAAAATGAACAAACTTGAAGAGATAATGGGCATAGGGAAAAGGAAGAACATGTCTCTAGATATTATGTTCTTTAAGAAATAGGCAAAGCAGGGGCTCTGGGGTGGTTCAGTCGGTGGAGCGTCCGACTTCAGCTCAGGTCATGATCTCGCGGTCTGTGAGTTCGAGCCCCGCGTCGGGCTCTGTGCTGACAGCTTGGAGCCTGGAGCCTGCTTTGGATTCTGTGTCTCCCTCTCTCTCTGCCCCTCCCCTGCTCATGCTCTGTCTCTCTCTCTCTCTCAAAAATAAATAAACATTGCAAAAAAACAATTTTTTTAATGGGCAAAGCATAGAGCTACAGGAAAAACCAGATAGAGAGGATAGAAACACGCACACCAAGAGCTCTCTACTAAAGCTCATCGGAAATCCAGACATTCAGCAACAGAAACTAGGTCCTCCTCAGAGGCAGGGAAAAACAGAAGCAACAACGTGGAAACTAAATCAGGAACATGCCTGAGAGGGCTGAGAGGCTCCAGAGGGATGACAAAGCAGGGTTCTCTCCCTCTCACCACTCAGGTCATTGTCTTGGAAATGCCTTACCTGAGGAGCTAAAATAGTGCGCCCCCTTTGCTGTTTACTCATTGTGTTATGCTTTTCTTCACATTTATCTGCATATATGTTTACTGTCTCCTAGACTGGAAACCTCACGGGGTCAGGGTCCTTTTCTGCCCACTGCTGGGCCCTTGCCGCCTTGCTCAACGAGTGCTGGGCATGTAGGAGGCATTTAATGAGCACTGATTAAATGAATGCATAAATAAATCAAAAGAAGAAACATGTGCTACAACCAAACGTAGTTTACTCTTTGGGGGCAAGTATGGTTTAATAATAGGAAATATACAACACATCATATCAATAGGTAAATTTTAAAGATAGATACAAAAATAATAAAATGTAACCTAGTCATAATTAAAACCAAAAAAAACTTAGCACATTAAGAATAAAAGAAAATTGACTTAACACGACACAAAAACTAGGTTAAATCAACTTTCATTATATTTAATGGTGAAACATGCAACATTCCTCCTAAAATCAGAAATTAGGTAAGAGTACATAATATCTAAAATAATTTTTTTTTTAGAATTTTTTTTAATGTTTATTTATTCTTGAGGGAGAGAGAGAGTGTGAGTGGGGAAGGGGCAGAGAGAGAGGGAGACACAGAATCTGAAGCAGGTTCCAGGCTCTGAGCTGTCAGCACAGAGCCCGATGCGGGGCTTGAACTCATGAGCCGTGAGATCATGACCCGAGACGAAGTCAGATGTTTAACCAACTTAGCCACCCAGGCACCCCCTCTAAAATAGTTTTAAATATTTTTCTGGGGTTCTAGTCCATTGAATAAGTTCCTGGTGGAACAAAGAGTTAAATGTATACATAGGACATATTTCTAAGTTTTTAAAAAGTGAAAAATTAGCTGATTTTGCTCAAAGTACCTAAGTATGAAAGCGATGAAAAAACAGCAAGGGAAAATATATTTGTATTTATAAAAATTAAAGTTTTTTTTAACTTTTAAAAGTAACAAAACACGGGGAAAATGTTTTAAAACCCCCACAAAGTGTATTTGTGTGTGTATGCATGTATTTGTGCATATGTTACTTACACTTCAGTAAGTTTCAAAAATATAACAAATTGATAGTGCCTCAATACATTGAAAGCACATATAAATCTGTAATAAAAATTCTTAAGGCAAATTTTTAAAATTCCAAGTCACAGAAAGCTAAATTACAAAAGAAATGTAAATGTCCAAATAAACAAAAATGATTCCGTTTCTCCAATTTAAAAAAATTGCTAAATAAAACAAAAAATATAATTTTAGGTCAAAGCTTTATGATCACGCTCTGGGCTTTTGAAGTGGAGTAAAGCAGGCTCTTTTATTTACTGGTAGTAGGAGAAAACTGTTCAAAGTCAAATGGTGAAATCTACTTTTTTCCCACTTCTAATCCACTCTCTACACTACAGCCAGAGTAATCTTCTCAAAGGGCAAATACGGCCAGACTACTCCCTTATCTAAAACCCTTCAAGAGCTTCCCATTGCTTCCAGAATAAAGATCTAAATCATACACAGCCTACATGACCCTCTATGGTCTGGTCCTTGTCTCCCTTTGTCAACCTTATGTCCCAAAATGTGTCCTGCATCAGCAAGAGTCTTCCTCTCTGCAACCAATGTTCCTCCTTCCTGGTCATCCCACCCTTTACAAAAGCTATCCTTTTTCCTGTAACACTCCCCTCTTTCACCCAACTCACCTTTATTCCTCCCAGGTCTTAGATCAATCTTCAATCCCAAGGAAACTTTCCCTGGTCTCCCTGAACAGAAGGGAGGTTCTCCCAATAAAGTTTCTTTGGACACCATGAACTGCTCCTTCCTGGCACGTAATGAAGTTTTAATTTTATATTCATTTCGAGTGTCTACTTAGTATCTCCCCCCTTCCCTAGACTATGAGCTCTCAGAGATCAATGGCCAATCTCTTTGTGTTTGTCCTCGTAGCCCAAGTACCTGTAACACAGGAGATGCTCAGTAAATATTTATTGAAAGAAGCAAATTACTCTAGTTCATCTTGACCTCTCTAAAATAACAAGACCTAAAGCCTCACAAATACATAGTCTGCCAGGACAAATAAGTAAGGGACATGCACATTTCTGAATATAGCCCTGTTATAAGGTTGAACAAAAATGAAATTACTATCCTTCGACATGCTGCCATCAGACCATGTAATCTCCCAATTTTAGTCTTATCTGCTCACATCCCTGGACTCCAAAGTGAGATGTTATTTTATCCCTACTAAATTTCCTTTTCTAAACTAAGCCTACCATTTCAACCTCTTTAAGACCCTTCTCTAGTTTCAAATCATCCACAGTTAGTTTTCTTCTAAATTATTGATGAAGGTGACAGGATTAAAATGATGACTCTGAGAGTGCCTGTCGTTTCTGAAGCCCTTACTTAAAAGCACCAGATCCCATGACAGCCTATTTGCATGCTGCCTCCTGTCACCTTCATAACAACATTATGAGTGGGTATTTCCATCTCAGTCTTCGGAGGTGGTAAGTCTGTGACTCTGGGGATCAGTTAACTCGTCAGAGATCTCAAAGCACATAAACAGAAAGACAAAGATTCGAACTCCGCTATCTCTGCCCCCAGGCTTTTTTACACGACTCTGGTGGTTTTCAAACTTTTCTCAGCCACGAGTCTATTGTTTCAGCTAAATCTTACATAGAAGCCTGCAATATAGCTAAAATCAGAGTAGATCTCTGCCTAACACAGCTTTAAAATCATTGCGGCACATGGGACTGATTTTCACCAAAGGAGGCCTAAGTCAGAGGCTTGAGTGAACCCCTACAAACCTCTTAGGCTCACAGTCTGGTAATCAGTCACTTGTTCTGGAATATGCTAGAATGCTCTGGAACAATTTAGAATACTCTTGGAAAGTCTACAATGAGGGAAATGTTCCATTCTGTGCTGTCCAATAAGATAGTCACCAGTCATGTGTGCCGTTGAACATTAAAAATGTGGCTAGTGTAAGTAAATAACTGAACTTTTAATTTACCCTTAAATTTAAATAGCCTCAAAAGTTATGAATTGGCCTTATTACACCAGCCTCTACCTCATACTTCTTTATTGTCTTCAAAACACAATAGAGTCATGAAAAGACATATGACAGAACTTAAATGGATATTACTAAGCAGAAGATGCCAATTTGAAAAGGCTATACATACTGTGTGATTCCAACTCTATGACACTCTGGAAAAGGCAAAACTATGGAGACAGTAAAAAGATCAGTGGTTGTCAGGAGTTAATGTGGGAGAGGGATGAATAGGCCAAGCACAGAAGAATCTCACAGTCGTGGAAATACTGGGTATGATGCCATAATGAAGGATATCTGTCATTACACAATTGTCCAAATGCACAGGATCTGGGTTATAACACAAAGAGCAACCCACAATGTAAACTACGGACTTTGGGTGATTATGCTATGTCAATGTAGTTTCATTCATTGTAACAAACGTAGCACTCCGGTGTGAGACACTGATAATGGGGAAGGCTATGCATGTCAGAGAGCAGAGGACATATGGGTAATCTCTGTACATTCCTCTTAATTTTGCTACAAATCTAAAACTGCTCTAAAAAAACAAAATATATTTTTAAAACCCACACACAATAGATTACAAATAAAGATGTGATCAAGAAATACTGGGCACAGAATGCTCACCAAAGAGCCCTGTGCTCCTTCACATTTCCCACCTTCCTTTGCAGGTAGGTTGGAGCCGTGTGACTAGACGTGGCCAAAGATTTCTGAGCGGAAGTGCCACATGGCTCCAAGATTGAGGCAATTAAGACTCAGCATGCCTCAATATCCTTCTCTCCCCTAAGAGGCCATGTGCTCCAAACAACATAACAGGAAAGATATGAGAAGGCATGTCACAAGAGAGAACTAAGCCTTCATTGTTTTAAGCCTCTGAGATTTCAGGGTTAACTGTTATAGCAACATTGTGTTGCTGAAGCTCACCCACAAATAATAACAAAGAGAGCACTCAGGACTCTTGGCAAAATAACAACAAAGAAGCAGCAGAAGCATGATTCAGAGAGATGAGAAACTAGAGACAATAAATTCCATTAACAGCAGCCCTGATTTCTGTGCCTTACCCTGGCACGGTCAGGAGGCATTTTTGTAATAATTTTTCCTCCAGGTTCATAAAAGCAGATAATTAGGGATGGCCATCTCCATTCTGTTATCCTGTAGTTTGCTTCTAGAGAAAAGTTTTCCCACACTAAACACCATCAGGCTTCTTTCCTTCTCAGCAACAGTCTTAAGCCAATTATGTTACATAAATGGAGATTATAAAACCTGCATTAGCAGTGATTCCTCTGGCAGCCCCGTGTCCCTGGAGCTGTCACTTGGCAATTGTTTAATGGTACAGATGTGAACCTTTGGAATTGGGGGTAATGTGAGAAACAGACATTTATGGGCATGGCTTACCTTTTGTTAAAGGTGTTTCCTGACTATGATTATTGCTAAATCCCACCAGCCCTCTGTTTCTCCCCAGCTTAAAGAGTCAGTGGCCAGTTAAGAGACCATTAGCTAAGACCCACTGCCTCTTTTGCTAAAAAGGTGCATCTGTTCAATAAATATCTAAGAATGTCTTTCCTCCCAGACATGTGAGCCATTCAGAGATTTCTGTGCAGGAATAGCTCAGGTCTCCTGTCCAGGGATGTCCAGGAGATGGTTCACATGTCTTCTGCTATCTCCCTGCACCTCGGGATGCAGGAAATCATTAAATGTATTTCCCAATTTCATAGCCTGGTGAAACTCCCAAAGCCTTCAGGATAGCACACTACAGAGTAGTGTCAGGGAGCAATCACGGGGCCAGACAGTCCAGGCATCAAACCTGGTTTTGCTAACTGCTAGCACCACAACTGTAGACAGCTAGTAGTTCTCGCTGTACTCCTCAGCGGACATGAAAAGAGTGCTGTCTAAATCTCCTTGGATTCCCTTAACCAATTTGGTGTGTCCATCTCCCACTTTGACTAGCTTTGCTCCTTTCATCCCACGTCCTGCAGAAGACCACCATGTTCTTCTGGAGCCACTTCACCTAAAGGATCCGAGACAGCCAGGAGTGCCTGGGTGCGAAGCATGCCTGGGGCAGCTGCAGTCTACGGCTGGTGCAGGAGTATCAAGGTCCGATGACCTAGACTCTGTGCAGGACAGTGCTGTGTAATTCACCTCCAGAGCTGCCACGAGGGATCAGGCTGAGGCTGAAATCTAACCCTGGAGTAGCTGTTTCCCCGCCCTACCCTGTTTCCCCCACTCTCACACCAATTTTCCCAAGAACACTTTATTTTTTTCCTAATAATAAACTTTTTATTTATTTATTTATTTATTCATTCATTCATTCATTCATTCATTCATTTATTTTAGAGACAGAGAGAGCAGGAAGGGGGAAAGGGACAGAGGGACAGAGAGAGAATCTCAAGTAGGCACCACACCCAACACAGCCCAAATGGGGATCGATCCCACAACCCTGGGAGCATGACCTGAGCTGAAACCAAAAGTCAGACACTCAACCGACTGAGCCACCCAGGCAGCCTGAACTTTTTATTTTAAAGTAGTTTTTGATTTACAGAAAGTTTGCAGATAATAAAATATGCTATACTTCCCATATGTGGGGTTCCCATATATCTTATATCTAGGTTAGCCTGTTATTAACACCTCCCATTAGCATGATCCATTTGTCATAATCACTGAATCAATATTGATATATAGTTATTAACCAATGTCCACACTTTTTCTTCAGATTTCTTTGGTTTTACCTAATTTCCTTTTTCTCATCCAGGGTCCCATCCAGGATCCCACATTATACGTAGTCATTAAGTCTCCCTAGGCTCTTCTCGGCTGTGATAGTTTCTCAGACTTTCTTTGTTTTTGATCGTCTTGACAGTTTTGAGGAGAACTATCAGGTATTTTGTAGAACGTCCCTCAACTAGGATCTGTCTGGTGTTTGCCCCCATGGATCTTGCCAAGGCTGAGTCCTTGATCAGCTCTTTTCCCTTCCTTATCCTGCAGTCCCTTACTCCTTCACAGGCTTTTTTTCTTAAGATCAGTCCTCAGCAGGGGCGCCTGGGTGGCGCAGTCGGTTAAGCGTCCGACTTCAGCCAGGTCACGATCTCGCGGTCCGTGGGTTCGAGCCCCGCGTCAGGCTCTGGGCTGATGGCTCGGAGCCTGGAGCCTGTTTCCGATTCTGTGTCTCCCTCTCTCTCTGCCCCTCCCCCGTTCATGCTCTGTCTCTCTCTGTCCCAAAAATAAATAAACGTTGAAAAAAAAAATTTAAAAAAAAAATAAATAAATAAATAAAAAAAATAAAAAAAAAAAGATCAGTCCTCAGCAAATCACATGTGTATATGAATCTCTGATCTGACCCAACCTCCAGGAAACCAAACCTAAGGCAGCTGGCAAACAGGAGTGGTCCTGGGAAAATGAGAGTTCAATGCTGAACCCTTTACTGGCTGTTGGGCAAAAAAGATTCCCATCATGAGGGGCGCCTGACTGGCTCAGTCGGTTAAGCCTCCGACTTCAGATCAGGTCATGATCTCAAGGTTCATGGGTTTGAGCCCTGCATCAGGCTCTGTGTTAACAGCTCGGAGCCTGGAGAGTGCTTTAGACTCTGTGTCTCCCTCTCCCTCTGCCCCTCTCCCACTTGCACATTGTCTCTCTTTCTCTCAAAATTAAACACTTAAAAATTAAAAAAAAAAAGATTCCCACTGTTAGAGCTCTGTAGAACACCAGCTATCCCTGATGTGTGGTCATAATTCAAATGCAAAGACTTTTACCTGGAATGAGCTGGAATAGCCTACAGGTAGACTAGGGTATACCACCTCATGCAGTATTTCTGGTGTTCAAGAAGTACAGGGGTAAGGGGGAGGCGTAATTATAAGGACTGTGGAATTGAGTGTTGTTGCTGAAAACAACGATTGACACTTTGAGGAGAGAAGATGACAGAGAAAATGAATTTTCAAATTCCAGGAAAAAAAATGACCTGAAATGTAAGAGCAGGCATCCCTGGGATTCCCATCCTGTCCCTTGATCTAGGGACACTCCTTTGATACGCCACCTAGGAGGGTTTCCCCCAAATACCTACTCTGGCCTGTATAAGTATGATATCAACATTTCTAGCTACTCAGCCTAACATATTAAAACAGAAAATCAGTCAAACTTGTTATGGATCTAAACAAAGAAGAGACAGTAATCTTAGACTCCACGGCATGTGGGTTTTGTCAGAGAGATATTTCCTCTGTCACAAGCTTACAGCTTTTCCCAATTCAATTAATTGGAATCTCACAGAAAAGTAAATGCTGTAAAATAAAAGATTCAAACAGCTGGGACCCCAAACAAATCCAGTAGAAAGCACTAATACGATGCGTCACAGCTTGTGGATGGGAATTTTAAGAGCTTTTATTTCTAAGAACCACTGCTCAGAGAGAGTGTGGCTTCTTTTTGCAAAAAGGTAGGTTTAGATGGTGGTTTTTCCAAGCATTCAGTTTAATCTCCAATGCATTAATTCAATCAAAATATATTATCTGAGTGTCTCTTTGGGGCCAGCCATGCTGTTAGGGTATAATGGTAAGCAAAGGACAGGCAGGTCATGTCTGTCCTCACAGAGTTTAGGGTCTAACTCCATTTCAAAAACTCCTGGTCCAATAGGCGAGAGTCATGGAGAAAAGGTGACCCCTACAATACATGTGACCTTCAGTCAAAGGACACAAGCCATACTGAGGCAACTTCATCCTTTTAATTCCTTCTTAGGGCTCTCCTGGCCCTAAGTTGGTCAACCCAACCAGAAGCCAGAAGTCCAAGGAGCCCCACGGATGGAGTCCATACAAATGAGCCACTGGGGGCATGAGCAGAAGAAAGGAGCAGAATGGACCTGGAGGGACAGTGGAAGATACTCAACACACAGTCATGGCTCAGTGATAATGATGAATGACAATTTTTCTCAGCAAACAACTGCAGGATACTCTTGCTCACTCCATACCGTAAAATGAAAAACTCACACATTTGGGACCCCAAGCATAATCCAGTGAAAAGCATTCATATGGTACAGTCACAGTTTGTGGATGGGAAACCCTCACGGTGTCACTTGCATATAGTTTTTGTCTCATTTAATTCTGAGTTGGAGCAGAATTATAATCTGCTCTATTCTATATGACTGGTTCTTGACTTTCCACATAGGAAGTTTTTGTCATCCCACATAGCTTCTTGATATATAATACTCACTCCCCTTCTCCCTCTATATGACCTATTTCTTTGGAGCAAATTATTCCTTTTGAGAACTCTGGAATTCCTCAAAGATCATATTTAGCCTTCTGGTATGAAAATACGGATGGAGATAAGTCTGTAAAATCCCAATTTGACTGCCAATTTGTGTTCAGAGCCACTTTCAAATGAGAGCTCACGAGAAAGTTGAAGAAAAGGCAATCTGAAAATAGTAAATATATGCCTAGGGGATAATGATGTATGATCAGAACTGTTACTATTAAACACTCAAACTCTGTACCACCAAGAAGAAGAGTTCTATAGCAAAGGACGACCTTGAGAGCAATGCAGTCTAACCAAGAGGATGTTGATGGTAAGATAATGCCGGTGATACAAACAACGACAGTAACATTGGTACCCATCCTTTCTCAAATGCCTACTAAGTGCCTGACCAGATACTTGACCCTTTATATACATTAATCTCCTTAATATTCTATTGATCTGATTGACATTAGTTTTATACACATCTCACTTAATACTCAAATTGATATTGTTATTACAGGATTTTTATTTTATACATTTTACCTCACTCAATAATTAAAAGTGATAATATTATTCCAGTACTTTACATATTACTGTTCACATTGTGTACATTTAATCTCATTTAATACTTAGATATTAGGTCAGTGTTTTTATACATATAATCTGATGCATTTTTATACCTTTTATCTCATTGAATGCAGACACTGATACTACAATTCCAGCTTTAGATCACGGGGTACTGACACACAGGGAGGGTGAGTTAGCACCCCTGAGCACGAAGCCGGTGAGTTAGGCTGAGGCACAGCCTGTCGCCCGGGGCTCTTCCTCTCTCCACTGCAAGTAAAGTGCCTCCCCCCACCCCCATAGTAAGAGCTGACACACCAAATCACCACCGCATGCCAGGCACTGTGCTATTTTTGTGCACACTTTCTGCATTTGATCTTCACGACAACCTCATGAGGTGGGTTCTACTTTCAACATCTATTTTGCAGAGCTCAGAAACGGCCCAGACAAGTTATAGTAATTAAGGGAGGCTTGTACTATCCAGGCATCTGCCGGGAACCTGGCTAAAAATAGAGGGTCTGGTAAGTCACTGCACTGGGCACCGTTTCATCCTTTTAGGGCTGACGAAGCAATGAGGTGACCTGAGACTGAGGGCTTAGCCTGCGTAAAGGAAGAAAGATGAGTTAGTTGTGAAGTAGCAGAAGCCTCAGCAAAGTAACTCTGTTTGCCTGAGGTGCTTAATCATATTAAAAGAAGAAGAAGAAGAAGAAGAAGAAGAAGAAGCAGAAGAAGAAGAAGAAGAAGAAGAAGAAGAAGGAGGAGAAGAAGAAGAAAAACCAGCACTGGCAGGTACAAATCCTGGATTCTTGGAAATAGATTTTGTTTTCAACTGATATCAGAGTTCTGTGGCTGCAAGTGACAGAGAGTGGCACTGGCTATTCGTGCAAACTATGACAGCTACAGAGAAGATAAAAGTATGGCTGTCCACTTGACACAGAGAAACACGGGCATGGAGTTTCATAGGCCAATAGTTCCATGACTTGAAACAGATGAAAGATTCTTGCCCTATCTTGGGGCGCCAGGGTGGCTCAGTCGGTTAAGTATCCGACTTCAGCTCAGATCATGACCTCACAGTTTATGGGTTCTAGTGCCACGTCGGGCTCTGTGCTGACAGCTTGGAGCCTGGAGCCTGCTTCGGATTCTGTGTCTCCCTCTCTCTCTGCCCCTCCCCGGCTCAAGCTCTCCCCACCCCCCCGTCAAAAATAAACATTAAAAATTAAAAAAAAAAAAAAACAGATGAAAGATTCTAAAGAGAGAGTATAAAGACAAAATGCCAAAATGCTCCAGTAAGAAAGAAAAAAGGTGAAGCCAGGAAAGTAGCACCGTGGCCCTCTGAAAACATCTGGTCTTTGAAGGCCCAGTGACAAAGGCAGAGCATGTGATCAGAGAGAGACAGAGATGTGACACCCACATCGACCTGGACAAATGCTCTGGGGAAGGGTAAAGCCCAGAATTAATGTAGGGCAACAGCCAAAGGAAAGACCAGGCATGCACAGCATATGTTCTGTGAGCGCTGACAAGAGAACTAACGTTCACTGACCCTGGTTGTTACAAGTTTGGGCTCTGGAGTCCAACAGAGCTGAGCGGGAATCCTGGTTGAGCCGTAAACCTAACTTAGTGACCTTGAGTGTGCCCTTCTTCCAGATAGGCATGAAGCTAACATTCTTGTTTCCTTCAAGTCTTGGTTCACACTGTCTGTCACCTTCTAAATGACACTGCCCTGACCACCCTATTTAAATGTCCTCCTCTCTCCCCTCCACCACCCCAGCACTTTCAATCTCCCTGTCCCTGTTCTAAGCTTTCTTTTACCAGAGGACTGATCATCTTTTATCGTACTAAACAAGTTTATTATTATGTGCAGTGTGTTGCTTACTGAGTATACCGACCCACTGCAGATGCCAGGGCAAAAGTGTTTGTTGATTTTGTCCAAAGATGTATCCCAAGTGGCTAGAATAGTACCTGGCACACTGTACTGAGAAAGAAATAACCTGCTGAATGAATGAATGGTATGCCTTAATCTCTCTGTCTGGTCTGTAAAATGGGGGCAACGTTCACTAGGTTTTATGAGGATTAAAGGGGATGATGCATGTAAAAACACTCAGCACAGTGCCTGGCAAAAAAAGTACTCAATAGATGAAGGCAATTATAGTGTTGTTCATATCCATCCACTTTCTCCTTTGATCATCTTATTAACTCCAAAAAATAATATCTTGCAGATGAGGAAAATGTGATCCATAGAGATAAAGCCAGTTGTTAGCTTGATGTAGCATCTCAGAGGTTTCCTTTGTGGGAATGGCCACAAAGGAGAGGCAAAGAGATTCACTCCCTACGTATTTCAAGTCTCTTCTAGCACAGGATAAGTAGCCCCAAACTCATTACCACAGAGATAGAATTCCAAAAACAGTGAGTAGGTGTCTGTTCGGTGAGCACTGTACTCCTAATGAGGTGATCACTAGGAATTATGTTGGTTCACCAGGATGTGTATGTACCACATTACTGCATTTCCTTCCTTGATAATGTGACTGTGACATCACAGGAAAACTATAGCAAAGCACAAAGTATCTTGATTTCAGCAGGGCACAAGACAAGGGCCCCCTTTAGACTTTACCCCTAAGATACGAAATGTGGGTTCACTTGTTGGATTTAATCACCTGGACCAAAGATCAGCAAACCTTTCCTATAAACGGCTAGGCAATAAATATTTTAAACTTTGCTGCCATATAGTGTTTGTCAAACTACCCAATTTTGCCGTTGTTGTGTGAAAGCAGCCATAGACAATACGTAATAAGTGTGGCTGTGTTCCAATAAAACTTTATTCACAAAAATAGCTGCAGGCTGAATTTGGCGCATGGGCAATAGTTTGCTAGTCCCCAGTCTAGATAGTTGAATGACTATCCCCCTAAGTGTGCCATGAACCTAACTGGCAAAGAGTCAGCGATGTGAGAATAGGTTGACTACATTTACAAGTGATACAAAGCTAGGAAAAAACATCCAACATGATGAATGACCAAGTCAAGACTTAAAATTAGGTGGAGAAGCTAAAACTATCAGCCCAAATTAATGTGATGTAAGTTAATGCCTAAAAGCATATTGTTCTTTGATTAACAAAACATCATAAACAACAAAACTAAGTGATAAGCTATCAACACACTGAAGGAAAAACTGGATTTGACAATCACTCAAAAATAACCTGTGGTTGGCCATATGCTTCCCTCATTATTTATTCACCCATTCATTCATTCATTCATTCACTTACTTGCTTAGCTTTTAGCAACAATCCCAACTGTGTACTAGGATCTATGCACAGTGCTGGAGTGTTTTTAATGATAAATAAAATAGCCTCAGTCCTTAAGGACACATAATATGATCTACTGGACAAGAAAGATGTCCCTTTATTCATTTTCATTCATTTTTTCAACAACCAAATATTCCAGTCAAGGATGTGGCAGGGCCAGATCAGGGTGTGGGGATGACAAAGGCAAATGAGGTTTAGTCTTTGCCTTTGAGGAACTATGAATATAATCCTGGAGACACATATTATGTAAACAAATCAATTACAGTACAACATGGTCTGTGCTATTACAAAAATATGACTCAAGTGCTGTGAGAGCAGAGAGGAATAAACAGCTAATTCACCCTAGAGGATTCTACGAAACCCTAACATTTGAGCTGTTTCTAGAAAATGGATTAAGAGTTTTACTATCAGATGTTGATATACTCTTTAATGTCTGAGGGACTTTGTTGTCGGGTTACAAACAACCACAAATACTTGTGTTTTGCTTAATATTCCATTTGCTAAAATCACTTTTTTTTTTTTTAAATTTTTTTTTCAACGTTTATTTATTTTTGGGACAGAGAGAGACAGAGCATGAACGGGGAGGGGCAGAGAGAGAGGGAGACACAGAACCGGAAGCAGGCTCCAGGCTCTGAGCCATCAGCCCAGAGCCCGACGCGGGGCTCGAACTCACGACCGCGAGATCGTGACCTGGCTGAAGTCGGACGCTTAACCGACTGCGCCACCCAGGCGCCCCTAAAATCACTTATTAGATCACAGGCGAATTTTTCAGAACGAACTCTTTTGATGATGTACATGTCACTTATGAATTTCATGAACCTCCTTTAAGGAAATGAAACTGCAAAGACAGATATTGTCTCCTGGTTGGGTTTTCCTCAGAAACGTTCACTGACCAACGTGTGAGGAATCACAAAATGCTTGAGAACTCTAGGGACACTGGGGAGGGAGAGTAGGGGGGGATCAATGCACTAGAAGCTTGTTTTCCCCATTCAGTTAAAACGTACTTGGATGTCTGAGAGGCAGCCTTGCACACACTGACTCAGGAAGCAGACTTCTTCCATCTAGCGGTTCTGGATCCTGAGCACCGTTCTCTGGATCTGCTACATTTGACCAGCAGCTGAGGGAGAGAGAGAATGGACGATAATGCACAAAGAGCTTTAATGGGCTAGCCCTGGTGGTAGTGTTCATCGTGTCAACCCAGTCTGATGTGGCTGGAACCATACAGTCATTTGTGTTTTTGTGACTGGCTTATTTCCCTCAGTCATGTCCCCAAGGTCCGTCCATGTTGCAGCATGTGACAGAATTTCTTTCCTTCTTAAGGCTGAGTAATATTCCACTGTGTGTGCATACTGCCTTGTGTTTATCCATTAATTCATTGATGGACATTTGGGTTGATTCCACCTCTTGAAATATACTTAATGCTACTGAACTATACAATTAAAAATGGTTAAGATGGTTTTTACAAAGTGACATGGCTGGGCAGCCCCTAGCAGTCTGCCCCACAGGGCTGGAACGTGACACGGGATGACCTCAACTGACAGTGGATAGAGATATGACCCACCCAGGCTCCTTCTTTCTGGCTCCTCCTTTACAGAAAGTAATACTTGCATTAGTTTTTAAAGTTTGTTTATTTCTTTGGGGGGCGGGGGCAGGCACAGAAGGAGAGAAAGAACCCCAAGCAGATTCCACAATGTCAGCACAGAGCCCAATGTGGGGCTTGAACTCACTAACTGTAAGATCATGACCTGAGCTGAAACCAAGAGTTGAACACTTAACCGATGGAGCCACCCAGGCGCCCCACGATAATTAAAAGGCTGCTTCCAAAATGCCCAAAGTCCTTATGCATCTAATGATCCCCTCTCGTTGAGAGGTCTGCAATATGAGCTAACATGCACTCCAGATCCAGAATGCAAGTGCCCCAAAATGCTAGCATTCCATCTCCCCCCAGAATTTCTAAGGGCTCCATTTCCAAAGCTCCATATTCTTTCTCTGGGACACTTCCCATTTGTGAATATGGAATAAAACTTGTGATTATAAGTTCTGGCACTGGGATCAAACAGATCTAGGTTTGCAGACTGGTTTCTACACTTGCAATCTGTGTGTGTTTCAAGAAGTTAATTAGTTTGGTTGAGACTCAGTTTCCTTGGCAGGGAAATTAGACTGAAGTTAAGTTCTCTCTTGGATATTTTCTCCAGATCTACTCTCTATACATCTGCATCCTCCTCTCTGCCTGGGAGGCCAACCGATACGGACGGTATCAGTTGGTGCCACCTCAAGGGACACATGGAAATACAGAGACATTTCTGGCATCACAGCTAAGGAAGATGCCAGTGGCATTTAGTGAGTAGAAGCCAGGGATGCTGTTACGCATCCTACAGAGCAAAGGAGGATTCCTTAACAAAGATTTATCCAACCCTAAATATCAATAGTGTAGAGGTTGAGGAACCCTGGGTGACACCAACAGGTTCTCTGCCCCTCTGGCTTCTATTTGGAGTTGGCCAATAGGAGCCCCTAGCAGGAATCAAAAGAGAGGAGAGTAGGTCAGGCTGTCTGTCCCCTAGTCAAAGGGGTTGCCTTAGGTTGGCTGTGTCCCTCCCCAGTAGACCCCTGCCCCACTCGAGGCAGGCTTGGTCCTTCTAGGACCTGGCAGCTGCTGCCTATGCTCATCTCTTGGCCAAGAGTGGTAGCAGCCCTGCTTATCCTGGCCCCAGGGCCCCAGGGGGCCACACTTGTTCTTGGGGTTCCTTTGTACCTCGCTGCACCTTTGGAAAGAGTCTCCCCCTTTCAAATAAACCCTCTTCAAATAATCCTAATTTGATCATCTGTTTCCTTTTGGGATTCTGTGTGATATCAGTAACAATCTTACAAGGTTTCAATGAGATAATAAAAACACTTGGCCGGCACAGTGTGAGGCACATTGTGAATGTTCAGTAAACCACAGCCTTCTCAAGGTTCCACTTCAGTGGGCATTGCTGTTACCCTGGGACCTCTGAACAGATGACCCTTCCTTCAAATGAGCCACCTAAAAATTTTCTCCCTTTTTAATCTGGAGCATACTTGGATCTGAAGAGTAGATCAAACTTTTTTTTTTTTTTTTTTTTTTTTTTAACAGCTATGCTCCAACATCTAGAGATAGCCATTCTGCTGCAGAGCTCAAAAATGGTGTTAAAATATGTTGTGGGTTGGAAAACCTTTGCAGAAATTCCAGGTCTGTCTCTGCTCTCAGAATGCAAGACATTATTTGTGTCCCTGTCACATAAACCTGGAAGCAATGTCCATGCTGGCTTTTTTCTCTCCAGGTTTCCTGACTCAGTAGTAAGAATGGATGGGCCCGATTTTTAATCCCTGTGGCAGGAGGAAAAAGGTTGGGCTATAGCCTCTGCCGACACGGTTGGACAAGATTCAGGCGAGGCAACAGAAATCACCATGACCCCATGAAAGAGAGCACGGGGCCTCTGGCAGCTTCACCACGGGGGACCCAAAAGACCAGAATCCAGCCACAGAATGTGTTTGAGGACATGCAGGAAACACTGGGGCAACTCATTCATTCACTCATTCATTCCAACATATATTGATATTTGAGAGTAACTCTGACTCTTTCACTGAAGTCTATTCTACGTCATCACCTCAAGTCCACAGAACGATAACAATGATAGATAATACTCCTGTTTCCATCCACTGTGTCATCCAGATCTTTCAAAAGTTCTATGACGCGGGTGTTCCTATAGGCCCATTTTAAAGATAAGGAAACTGAGACCTGGAGAGAGGAAGTCATTTGCCCAAGTCACATGGTAGTGAAGTCAGATTCATATGCAAACAGGGGAGCTCTACAGTCAGACACACCAGCCTGTGTGTTGGGAAGTTTCTTTGCTTGGCTTACCCTCTGTCCTGGATGACACGGGACCGTGGGGCCTAAGTGGACCAGTGCCTGGCCCATGGCCAGCGCTAAGGACTAGCAACTAGCACTTCTATTATGAAATGAGGAACTCTGAGTCTGGCGTCCCTGCGTTCTAATCCTGCTCTGCCTCCAAACAGCTGTGTCCCTCAGGCAACTCGTCTATCCTGCCTGGGCTGAGCTTAATCACCTGCAAAGCGGAGGATGGTAAAGTCTGCCATATAGGGTCATGGTGAGAACTCCTGACAGATGCAGAGGTCTCTTTTTTTGATATTTAATGTACGTGCAGACATTTGACATGCACACGTGACACACGTCAGCTCTTTTCTTTCTTCTACAAGGCTGAATGGCTGGTGACACCCCCACATACGTTCATTTGCTTTTAGCAAACTGCCTTATGGGGCAATTTATGTGCACTTGGGTAAATGGATTTAGGGATTATAATAACCAGCCTTTCAGTGGACAAACTCACACAAGGGACAAAGGACTTAAAAACATTCCTGCTAAGAATCTATTTAAAAAACAATACTAACAAGATAAGTATAAGTGAGCAACCAGAAAATGGCAGAGCACACATTTATTCCACTTACATTGGCATCCTTCATGGGCCACCACACAAGAAACAAGATGATGACATAATCCAAGGGGACAGAATGCTGTCCCCTACCCAACCCATCCAGATGAAATGATCATAAGATGGTTTGGAATATGGATTTACAACACTATCGTTAATGACAATTTTTTCTCTATGTGTAACTTGTGCCTGGAGATATTAACTAATGATAGTATAAAGTCTCCACAATTAGCAAGACATTAAATGTATTTATTCCAAGTTAATTTCATCCTTTTAAAATTTCTTGTTTTGTGCATGTTTTATAAGGTACTTAGAAAGCACCATTTGGCAGTGTGTAAGTAACTAATCAAATGTAATTATGTTGGTGATATGTGATTAAAATTATTCTTTGTTTGTGGGGTATACAATTTAGAAAGCATGGAGACCCTTGAGCTGATATACATAATCAAGCATTTCACTCAAAAACTGCCATACAGTAGTTGCTCAATAAAAAGCAACTGTTATTATTATTGATTCCCCATTTATTGAGCACTTTCTGCATTTTTTGCACACATCTTAAAATGGTTTTATTGTGGAAAATTTCAAACACCCAAAACGTAGAGAGAATAGTTTGATGAGCACATATACACCTTTATCCAGCTTCAGCGATTATCATTTTGCCAACCTTGTTTTATCTCTTCCCTCACTCTTTTTTCTAGACCGTATTAAATCAAACTCTGTATAATTTCACCCAAAAATAGTTTGGCTATGAACCTCTAGCTGACAAGGACTATTTGTTTAACTACCTTGCCATTTTCACACCCAAAGCAATTGTCAGTAATTCTTTTAATATCACCTACCCTGCTACTACGACTGTTATTACTGTTATTACTATCCTCTGAAATGCACATATGATTGGATCCCTCCAGCACCATTCCTTCTCCTTCATGACCATGTCCAGACTCCTCACGAAGGCACCAGTGCACAGCGCGACCTGGCCCCCCTGCCCTCTCCTCTTTGCTCACCACACTGTCAGCACAAACCCACTTCTCCCAGCTCCTTAAACAGTCACTTCGGTCCATCGCCGCTCAGCGCCCTCACACCTACCGGTCCCTGTGCCTGGACCACCTTCCCCCAACCCCCACCACTCTCTTCCTCAGCTCCTTCTCAATCTTCAGATCTCAGCTCTAAGGTCACCTGTAGTGTGCCAGCTGCCTGCTTTCCTCTGCCATAAATCACGTTCTTGTGTTTCAGAGCACAAGGGTTAGATCTGTCCCTTGCTTGTTGCCTGCCCCCTTCATCTGACTGTGAGCAACCCAGCCGTTCTAGTCACCAGCTTCATCCTGGAGTTGAGCTCAGTGCTGGGGAGAAAGCAGCAGCCAACACATACTGAGAGACCGAAAGGGGGTGAGCCCTGCACTCACCCCTGCCTCCTTGTCCACTCCCACCTTCTCCTTCAGTGTTGGCTCATTCAGCTCCTTCAACCTGCAAGTCATCCTCTTCCCTCTCAAGCTGCCCTCCTGTCCTTTCATACCACAGACAACCCGTCCTTCAAGTTCAGAGAAGGTGTGAGCACCTCTGGGAAGCCCAGACTGCTGCTGTGCTCGCTCCCTGTGCTGATTTTCATCACCCAGTTCCCTGTATCATACGTGTGTCTCTCCCTCAACACTCTGTGCTCCCTGAGAACTGGGATGGTTAAATTTGTGTGTCCACTGGGCTAAGGGACGGTGGTAAAACATGATTTCTGGATATGTCTGTAGGGGTGTTTCCAGAAGAGACTGGCATTTGAATCAGCACACTGAGTGAAAAAGGTCTGCCCTCACCACTGCAGGGGGCACCATCCAATCTACTGAGGGGACAAACAGAACAGAAAGTCAGAGGAATGACAGATTCGCTCTCTCCTCTTGAGCCAGAACATCCACCTTCCCCTGCCTTCAGACAATGGCTCCTGTGGGCCTCAGGCCTTTGGATTTCAACTGGAACTATACCCCCTGCTTTCAGATGGCCGGCTCTGGGACTTCTCCGCCTCCACAACTGTGAAATCCAATCCTTTATAATAAATCTCTTTGTGGAGGCACATATGTATCCTTTTGATTCTGTTTCTATAGACAACTCTGACTAATACAAGAGCCAAGACCCTGTCCTGCCCATCATTGGAGCCCTGCACAGTCCCTGGAGCTTGGTGTCTAGAACATCTCTGTAAAGGTTGCAGGACGGGAAAAAATGAATCATCCAGGAGTGGGAAAGTGGGGTTAACCCTGAAAGGCCAAGAAATGCAGTGCAAATACACAGTGCAAAAAATGTAAAGGGAATCAGTAGGGCCCAGGGACACAATGGGATGTCACACACGGGGAAGGTTTAGATCAGTAGACAAGATTGAAGATCCTGAACAAATTACAGAGTCCTGGCTTTCCGTTTAGAAAGGTGATCTGAAAGTTATGGCACTCCTTTAAATAAACCTAGAATAATCAGAATAAAAGCTCCACTCGGGGAGAGCTTCTCTAGGGAATAAATTTTTATCTGTATCATTCACTGTTATACCTACAGTGCCTGTATGCCATAGGTGCTCAGTGAAGATTTCTTGAATAAATCAATGAATGGATAGATTAATGCAGGACTGGTTGAAGGAAAGATAGACATGTGAACTGGATATGAGTAGGGACAGAATAGTAGCTGTTTCCTCACTATCCCCCAGAACCACCTGAGGGGAAAGACCCTAACCTGTCGCCCCTGTGATAATCAGTATCATGCCTATCTCATTTAATCTTGTCTTTTGAGTGCTCAAAGAGCCTGGCATCTAACAGGGCTCACAAAAATCACTGTGGAATGAATGATTCTTTCTGTGGAATAGAAGCTAATATTAGTTAGCTTGAAATGAACTGAGATTCTCAACACTCTTCATGTCTTCAGTGAAAATTCTATATTAGTTCAATCTCTCAGTTTTTTTAGTCTTGTTTCTAAGGGTGTTGAATCAATTCCAACTTATCAATCAAGGTCAGATTTGCCACTGGAACATCTGCTTGCTAACATGAGTCGATCTGCATTTTGTTGAGCTTTCTATTTTTACTAGACTGATACCACAGTACATGCCAGACCATCTCCAGATCACAATATTGTCATAAATGGGGCACCAGGGTCTTGGTGCTACTGGAGAAAAAAAGGAGACGTTCTGAAGGCACAGATTTTGCAAACTCTGCATTAAACAGAAAGTTCTTCAGGGTTCCTGGGTGGCTCAGTCAGTTGAGCATCCGACCTTGGCTCAGGTCATGACCCCAAAGTTTGTGGCCTCCAGCCCCCCATGGTTCTCCTCACTGTCAGTGCAGAGCCTGCCTGGGATTCTCTCTCTCCTCTCTCTCTGCCCCTTCCCCACTCCTGCTTTATCTCTTTCTCAAAAAATAGATAAATAAACTTTAAAAAAATAACCAGAAGGTTAAATTTAAACAGAAACTTCTTCAATGCAGTATTGCTCAGAGCCTTTGTTATGCTAATGTGAAATTGTGATCCCACCAAAGAAGGTGTCAAAAGATGGTAATCCCCCAATTCTTTGTTGCTTAAAATCCTATATTTTTTAAGATATCTGATGGAATGCCTTTTAACAACCCAGATGTTGCCTGTTGCAAGAACATAGTTTCAGAAATGCTGTTTTCAAGAATGCCAAATCATGGGGATTCTTGCATTTTCTTAACCATTCAGCTTCCTAAAATTAAAATGACTGGTCTACTGTAATGGAGAAAGGTACGAGCTCATTCACACTCACCAGAGTCCAGAGAGATTACGATTTTCGGGGAGTTTGACTGGGTACACACGTCTCAGCTCCGAAAGTTACTAGATGTATAACATTCTGCAGATTATCTCTCAGCCTCCATTTCCTCATCCATAAAAGTAAGAACAACACCACGGTAGAGGGGCTCCTCAACCATGACAGTAGGGGATGTCTTTGAAAAGTCATGGCAAGGTCTGACACGTGGTAGCTGATAGGTCAAATGTGGAGTGCCAGGCACTGATGGAGACTCTGCAGATGAAGCTGTAAACAACACAGACGGAAGTCCTTGACCCTGGGAGACTCCAGCCCCGCAGAAAAAGACAGAAACGTCTGTGGAGTCCACTCCCTACATGGCTCTGAGGAGCAGCCAGGGTGGGCACCAGAACTCTAGGGCAGCAGCAGGTACCATTCGTGGGAAGTCCGTTGCCACGTTCCTGGTGCAAGATGGGGAAGCTGTGTGTTGTCCTGTTACCGAGAGCCACCTGAACACTGCCTCTGCACCGTGGCTGCAGCATACGCAAGAGGAGACAACGCCCTGACTCCCTGCCCTTCCCGTGATGGAAACAGACAGCGGCACAACATCTGTACAGCCTCACACTGGAGTGCCTTCAGACCTGTGTGCCAGGAAGCCCCGTGGCAAGAGCCAAAGACACAAAATGACACCAGTCAGGTTCAACCCACCTCCGCACCTGAATTATAAGATGAGGTCTCCACGTTTGATGCTGGAGACTGAAGCCACAGACACCTGTGGGTGACCCAGAACCTGGGTCATTCTGAAAAGACTCATCCAACTCTTTGAAGCTGGTGGCACACGCCTCAATAAGCAGCCGTTCAGTGCCCTGCTTTGCGCTTCTGTTTTCCAGCGATAGGGCCACATGGTGCACTGAGCTGCCTGCCTCGTCTCCATCAACTGCCTCCCTGGGAGATGGAGAAGTTAGTCTCTACTCGTGCCTGCTTTTCTCTCCCTGCTTGCATCCCTCACACCACAGCTCTCCCATCCGCTTTGAGCATTTAATTGTGCATGCTGCAGTTCGTTATATCTGGAGTCGAACCAGAGGCTGCTGGGGCTAGCTTCCTCACTCTGCAAACTGAGTGCACACCAACTCCTGTCCTGCCTGCTTCGTGAATCATCATTCAACACGTTCTCATAATTAGCTCATGTTTCAGGCTTAAGAGGGAGATCCTAGCAAACTCAAGAAGAAGGCAAAATATTTAGTTTGTACCAAATAGAATACAACTGTGCACACTTCCTTTGTATAATAATTGGTGGCATATGGTGAGAGCCAAGCAGGCTAATAAAGTTATAAAGAAATCTAAGGGTTAGGGAGACTGTCGCTTCTTCATAGGCTCAGGCAGGAGTACATGTTGCTAACATTGCAACTTCCCAAACAGATTGTCTGAACACCTGCAGACATTCAAGGACGCTCCTATTCTCAAGTACTCTCCTTCATGTCTCATTCAACAAGACCGTCTAATTCAGGGAGAGGCATGGTGTTTGGGTTGGAGAGACTATGTGACAAACAAGCTTCCATGCCAACCCAGATCACTCGGGGCTTCTTGGAATGCTGTGTTGAGAAGGACTCTGGGTCTGAGACTGCACTTGGGTTCAGTGGGAATGACTGGCTAGTTACAATATTTGCCTTGAGTAGGGCATGGGGCAAGGAAGATGTCTGTGCACACATCTGACATTTCCACTAGTGAAAAGAGACTTAACTGAGGAATTGGAAGACCTTGTGGTCTTGGGGAAGTCATCTGCTGTCCCCAGCCTCGGTCTCCTGATTTGTAAAATCAAGATGGCCATAACATTTCCCTTGTAGGGTCCTGGTGAAGATAAAATTCAGTGTGTAAAACTGCTTTGGGAGGGGGGCCTGGGTGACTCAGTCGGTTAAGCGTCCGACTTCGGCTCAGGTCATGATCTCACAGTTTGTGGGTTCGAGCCCCCATGGCGGGCTCTGTGCTGACAGTTCAGATCTTGGAGCCTGCTTCAAATTCTGTGCCTCTCCCCACTCACAGCCTCTGTGTGTGTGTGTGTGTGTGTGTGTGTGTGTGTGTGTGTGTGTGTGCGCGCGCCTGTCTGTCTGTCTGTCTCTCTCTCTCCCTCAAAAATAAATAAACATTTAAAAAAAACTGCTTTGGGAACCATAATGCATTAGATATATGTGAGATAATGTAATTACAAAAATATCTACATTCAAATAACTGTGTAAGGATTTGCTTTTCTAATGTTCTGGGGAAGGGGTCTTCAACCTCAGCACTGTTGACATTTTGCACCGGATTGTTCTTTGTGATGAGGCTGCCTAGGCATTATAAGCTGTTTAGCAGCATTCTTGGCCTCAACCCACTAGATGCCAGGAGCAGACCCCTAACAATCAAAATAGCTATCAAAAATGCCTCCAGACATTGCCAAATGTCTGTTGGGAAAAAATGGTCCCTGTTTGAGAACCACTGGTCAAGGTCAGTAGTTTTCTCTTCTGGCTGCACGTTGGACTCACCTTCAAAACTATAACAATGCCAGATTGCAAGCCCCAACAAAGAGATTTTTATTTACTTAATTAAGAGTGGGTGGGGCACCAGAGTCTATCCCCCAGGTGATTCTTAAACACATTCCAGAGAAAGCCTTTTACAAAGTTGTATAGAATCCTCTCTGCAGGTTCTCTCCTGCAAGTTACAGCCCCCACGGGCTCCCTGGGCCTTGACCACGTGCTCTTTGGGGGAAAAGCCAAGGGTTCTCCCAGGGAGAAATCAGGCAGACGGTTCCCCACAATCCAACCCAATATGCAACTTCATTCCCCCATCAATCACAAAAATTCTAATTTCTAATGAGTATATGAACAATTTATCCTTTAACAGATGACCGAGGGAACGTGATGAAGGAGATAATTAAATGGGCTGGATATGCATGAACGTCCATCTTAAAGCAACTTTCCAAAGACAACGAAAGCCCTAAGATCCCTTTGATAAAATGGAGCTACACAGAAACACAACAAGTAACATATGACTGGATACCCATGGTAAAATTAAAGGCAAACATTGTTGATGAGCTCACTAGAGCCTGACATACTGAAGCACAATATTAGCCTTGGTGGAAATAGCTTCATTGAAATATGTCCTTCCTGCTACACGGCTTTCCTAAGGCTCTGAAAGCCTTCCGCCTCTCGCCTCTCGCAGCATCTCACTCTCCGTCAGCAGGCATTTTCAATAGAACAAACGCAGAAGAGAATTTGGGAATGAAAGTGAAGGATAATTGAAGTGTTGCCTTGATCTATTGTTACAACTGAATAGGCAGAGAGACAAATACTCAGTCCCTGCACAGACCCTCACTGAAGCCCTTCAGCTACCGGGGCTGGCGTAACAGCCAGTCAATCAGCATATACTTACCGAACACCCACCATAAATAAGTCACCGTGCTGAGCTCTCTGGGGGATACAAAGATGGATAAGACACAGATCCTGCCTTCTAGGTGTTTGTAGTCTAGTTAGGGACTTATAAAAACATAATCAATAATACTGAATGGTCTGAGTTTAACTCCAAATGAATGGCTCCAAAGAGAGATACTGAGCTGGGAGGTTTCGGGTAAAGCTAAGTGAAAATAACACACAGAGGCTGGGCATTCCAGTTAGTCCCCAGGCATCACTTGTTATGAACTGACGTGCAGGAAGGGCTGTTAGCCTCCTGAATGAAGGATGGATGCACCTGTTGGAGAGTCAGGGGACTGAGAAAGGCACGGCATGGTGCCCACCTCCTCCTTGGACTCAGCAATCAGCTGTGCTCCTGCACAAGACAGAAAGAAAAGGAGGAGGCAGAGGGTTGGAGGGAAGGGCCATCCCTCACCTCTGCATGGAGAACACTGCATGGAGAACATCAGCAGGAACTTGTGGGGGGAGGGTGTGCGGTGCAGACAGGGGAAGTCCTTGCCCCTTACCCTGGGACATCAGCAGGCTCCAGGGCAGAGCTCCATTTTCCAGCAAAGAAAACAGGATCGCATCGTGAGGCAAGGGTGTGACAAGGAGGCCAAGCTCGCAGCAGAGCAGCGTGGCACCCCGAACGTGGAGTCTCGTGCAGGACACTCTTCAGGGACTGCTGCACACACTCGAGGTATCCTCATTCTGAGCTGGGGGGTCGGGGAGTCCTGTGATAGCGGCAGGTTGGTGGGGGGAAGCAAAACCAATGGCAACTTAGCAGAAAGCATGCACACTTGAACTTCAGGGGACAAAAAACAAACCTGTTTTGACTGGGTCTAATCTAAAACTATGTGTGAGGTGAGTGATGCTATAAATAATCAGCATGACACGAGCTGACACCAACATGTCACTACAGCCAAGAGCCTGAAATCCCTCTTGGCCAAGAAAGTTGTTCTTGAAAGGACATTCAGCCCCAGAGCCCTAAAGGTCCCAATATAGCAGCTTGTGTCCCCAGTGAAGCCTGGGCGCGTGAGACACAGGGTGGGAGTTTAGGAGTGCTACTGTCAGTTCACCCTGTAGTCCAAGCCCCTCTCTCCACTACCCCCTGACAACTGGTCTCCTCGTCCCTAGAACGCATGCCACTCAGCAGAAGCGTAAGCTCCAATTAGACCATGGCACTGTCCTGCTCAATAGTCTTCCAATGTCTCCCCCTCTCGATTCCGATAAAATCCAAACTTCCTCCCATGCCCACTGGCCTCACAGGATCCACCGTGCCTGCTCCCCAGACTCATCCCCCAACTTTGTCTTGTTCACTTCACTTCGGTGACAAAGTCTTTGTGTTAGACCTAGAATACCCCTAACTCATTTTATGCCCCAGGGCCTTTGCACTTGCTGCCAAGATATCATTCTCCATATATTCTCACACTTGTTCATCTCTTCATTCAGGTGTCTGCTCAAGAATTATGTGCCCAAAGAGTGAGCCCCCATCACCTTCTATCCCCTAGTCTTATTTAATATTTAATATTTAAGTACTTCTTATAATATTAAGCACTTAAGTAATATGAAGTACTTCCTAGTACTTATCTCCCAAAATCACATGTAAATTTGCTTTGAGTGTTTGTGTATTGTCTCTATTTTACATTAGAATATAAACTCCAGGGGGACAATCTATCACTAGTGCTTAGAACAGTACCTGCCATTTAGTGCACAATAAATATGCGTTAAATGAAAGAATGAATAACTCCTTCTTAAACTATTAGGCAAACTTCTGCCCTCTATCCCTTCTCTTGAAGACCTGGCTTTGGAAGCCACTACCATGCACTGACCTTCACAATTAACAGAAGTCCAGGATGAGCTAAATGATCCTCCTCTGTCTGACACCATCTCACCACCAGACAGGCATGTCCCCTTCCCAGAATGCATCAATAGATTACTACTTATTCTTGTTGACTTAATTTTGCTTCTTTCTGCCCACATGAATATGGGCCTCCTGAGGCAAGGATTGCACCTGACATTTTACTGCACCCCAGGGCCAGATCTTACATTTACTAAATTTAAATATCACTGTGCTAGATTCAACTTCGCTTTCCAGTCCGCTGAGATCTTGGTGATCCTGACTCTTTCATTTAGCAGAACACCGTCCCTGCCTGCCTGCGGAAACTTCAGAAGGCCGCCACCTCCCCCCCAACACAAGTTGGGAAAATCAGGGTACAGCCTTGGCTCCCTCCGGTACACGACCAACCTTGCCTCCCCCTCCCCTGCTAAAGGAGGAGATAGAGAACAGGCCACGGACTTGGGAATAAGCCAGACCACAGTTTGAACCCTACCTCCTGCACTTAGTTGTTTTGTAAATTTTGGCAATGGGGTTTTCTTCACTTCCCTGCATCTGAGTTTCTTTTTTCTGATATGTAGAGACAATGATTCCTATCTCTAGAGTTGTTGTGAGGACTGGACACAGTGACAAAGTACCTGGTACAATGCCAGGCATTTGATGAATACATCATCTATGTGCATTTAAAACAAAGCAAACAAAACAACTCTGAGAGGCCAAATTTGGAAGGCAGAGAGGAGAATGAAACCCAGCTATTTCATGGAGTCTTTTTTAAGCCAATGGAAAAAAAAAAATCAGTACATCCACAAATTAATTCCCAACCGGAGGTCACGTGGACATTGTGCCCATTGGTTCTATGTTCCCCTTAAGGTTCCCATGCATCCACGAGTTGGAAGTCACAGGGCCACAGGGCTTGCCCAGGGGGCAGCCGGGATCTGTGTAGGGACACAAGCACCACAGAATGGCAGGCCTGTGGCTCCACACACGACCTTCCTCACCCCACTGATAGAGCACGCTCATCCAGCTGGCATTTCTGCATCTACCTCACGCTCATTTAAATAATGGCACAAACTGTAAAGATGGGAAGATAATCATAAAAAGCTCAGGGAAAGTATGCAAATAGAAAACTCTACAGACTCAAAGGAGGCTGGGAGAACAAAGATAATCAAGAGCATTATCAACACGCCCCAGGTGTGTATACACCGGGAGCCTGAAGGGAGCCCATGCTGGGAGGGGAGGAGCCCCCACCAATCCTGGTCTGGTACCTGTTTTTATTTCTGAACTTGCTCTCTCGCGAGCTCCAGAGAATCTTAACAGATGGAGCGTGAGCACATTAGAGGGTGGAGGAAAGTGGAAGTTAGGTGTTGCCCATAATGTCTATTCTCAACCCTGTTCCCTTAAGATGTTCATCCTATAGAGCAGCCACAGCCTGCCTTTAAAATGATGCCAGTATCATCTCCCCTCTGTTCACAACCCTCAGCGCCTTCCACCTTGCTCTGAGTAAAAGCCAAGGCTTGCCCTCCCCAAGGCTTCCAAGGACGACCCCACCCCTCTAACTTCAACCCTATCTCCCTCCCTTGCTCTACCCAGCCACACTCTTGGACACAAGGTGGGGGTCTCACTTCAGGCCTTTGCTCACCACCACCCACTGTCAACTTTGGCTCAGTGGCCTCAGTCTCACAGAGGCTTTCTCTGTCTGTGCCAACCGCAAACCCTCCTCCCTAACTCTCCCTCTCCCTGTTTTGCCTTTGTTAGCACTTACCACCATCTGAAATAGCTTCTGTTTTGCTTCTTTTTTGATCTATAACCTCTTTCTCCTAACTAGAATGCAAGCCCAGTGACAACAGGGCTTTTTGTCCGATATCTCCCCAGTGCTGTCAGCTTCACCGGGCACATGGCAGGGGCGCCTCATATATATTGGTTGAATGAAATTTTTGTTGTTGACTGAAGCCAAACACGTGTTTGTTTTCACTCTCCCTTTGTCTTCCCCTTTTCCTATTTCATGGCATTGCTCGGAAGACGAAAGGAGCTAATTCCTGATGAAAAGTTTACTGCATTGCACCTGCTGCATGATACATACTTAATGAAGGTTGAATGCCCTTATTATTGAGCAAATTTCAGCTCTGTGTAAAGTGAGCATTGGTGGCATTCAAAATGAGATTGTGTAAAGACAGCAGTAAATTTGGCTCTATTTGCATAAGAAGTAGAGAAGTCACAGAGGGGCTGGCTCACCCCTATCCTGCAGCCAGCCCTTCAACCTACAGCAACAATGATGCAGGCAGATGTGTGCACCTCGGTTACAGCTAATGGTGGATGACTCTGCCCCCAGCCCCTCCAAAGAAAATCATTTCCACGTCACCCAAGCAATCAAGGCCCAGAGCCAAATCTGCTTCCTACAGGGTTCCCACTCTAACCAGGCTGCCAGGATTGGCATGTCCAATGAGTTGGGCCATACTTCCCAAAGGGCAGCCAGTTGTAGACATTAAGAGCTAGGGACAACAGAGACAGCCAGTAAGTGGACACCTGCCCCACTACCAACACCAGCATTACATGTTATGTTATGTTATGTTATGTTATGTTATGTTACGTTACGTTACGTTACGTTACGTTACGTTACGCTACGCTACGTTACGTTACGTTATGTTTTTAAATAAACTCTATAACCAATGTGGGGCTCAAACTCACGACGCCAAGATCAAGAGTCACATGCTCTGCAAATTAGCCAGCCAAGCACCCCTAACACCAGCGTTATAAGTAGAGCCTTTGAGGGGCCGCTGGGGCTCTGCATGGACTGGTCCCTGCCAACCTCACCAGCATCATCTTGAATGGTGCCCACCCCATCCTCAGGGCTCCCAGAGTCTCTGCTTCTTTGAGGGACTTCTGCCTGGACACTCCTTCCCATCTGCATGATCTGGCAACCTCAGGCCCTGTTTTCAGATGACACCTCCAGCGCTCCCCTCTCTTGGAGGCTGTTCCCCTCCCGAAGTTGAGTCTTCTTCCAGCTGCAACCTCCTCCTTGCCATACCCACATCACGGTAATAGTTTCTCATTAACTGCTAACCCACTAGTGCCATGAGAGGACAATGTCTGGTTTCACTCACTATTATATTGCATGGTGTGGATACAATTGTGCGTGTGTGTAATATTTTTAAGTATGATGAGAATTTCACTCTTATCGAATTCCTCTACCTCTGAGTCTGACTGAGATACAGCTTTGCATTCCTTGTGCTTGTCTGTCTGGTGAACACTACCCCCAGCTTGACTTCCAAGCACCTCCACTGGCCCAGTCTCCCACTGGCCCAGAGCACATGAGCACATCACTTCCAGAACAAGCCCGTCTCCCCTCGACATCACTATCCTCAAGCACTCATGATCTTCTCCGTCCTCAGGCCCTCTGCCCAGGACAACAGTGGGCCCCACCACTCACCTCTACCACTCTGGGAGTTTGTGGTATGATTTCTGGCCCAGCCTGAGTGTCCAAAGGCTCCTTCAGAACTCTGCTCCAAAGCATCTCTGCAGAGAGACCTCTGCTGACCACCATATGTCTAAAACACCCCCCCTCACTCGTCACTCTCTATCTGTACCCGCCTACTCTTACCAGTCCTCAAAGTGTGGTCCCCCCAGATTAGGAGCAGTGTCATCACCTGGGAACTTGTTAGAAATGCAAAATCTTGACTTCACCCCAACCTGCTGAATCAGAATTTGCATTTTAACACGGTTCCCCAGGTCACCATATGGACATAAAAGTTTGAGAAGCACTGCTTTAGAGCACTCCTTGCAGCCTGTAACTGTCTAATACGTTTATTTTAGTAATCACCTCGTTCTCAAATAAAAAGATTCATGAAGGCAGGAACCTCACCCACCCTGTTTGGCATTGTATTCCCAGGGCCTAGATGCTGGCACAGACTAGGGGCCAAATAAATATGAAATATTAAATAAATGAATGAAGAAATAAATTTCCAAAGTTTCTCAGATTCTAATCTTTTAGGATCAGGAGTCTTCACTTTCTGGTTCCTCTCCTTCTCCCTGTGATCCAAGCTGCGTTCATCACCTTCATCAAGCATTTATTCAACAACTTCTCTGCAGGATGTTCTCTGCTGAGCACTGAAAATAGTTAAAAGGCAATGTCTGCCCACAAAGACTGCCTGGTTTAAAAGGTTCCCCTATAAGAAACAACTTCCATTTTTTACCTGATTACATCTTTGACATCTAACCCATCTCCTTGACACTAAAACTAGGCATGTTTTTCTGTCCGTAGTGGCCAAAGAATCGTCCGCTTTCTGCACCCATGGGCTTGTGTTTTTCTGGCAAGAATGTTTCGTTCGAACCTGGCATTAGAGCATTGCCTGCTTCTCCATAACTGATCCATTAATGAGCTCTTATCCAGTTCTGGACCTGTTGTGGTATCCTGCTCTGCGTCCAGCAGAAAGTACTCGCATTGACCACCACCCTGACATATGCAACGGCCACCTTGGGTCCTGGGAACTTGCAGCCTTACAGACTGAGCATCCTTACATCCTCACGTGCTCACCTGGTGGGGCAGGCTGCCTGCCTCTCAGATCCTGGGGGGGTCATGCTCACTTGGTGGGGCAGGCTGCCTGCCTCTCAGATCCTGGGGGACCATGCTCACTTGGCGGGGCAGGCTGCCTGCCTCTCAGATCCTGGGGAGCCTTGTTTTAGGTCTAGCATTAACCCTAACTTCCTTCCTTTCCCTTCGTTAATAGTTCCACCCCCCACTTTGTCTGATATGCTCTTTTCCTCCTTTCCAAGGAGACTCCTCTTCATCCTTAGAGACTCAATTCATAGTGTAAAAGAATTTATTCCCATAATGCACTGTATTAACAATAAAAGGGGAAAACTCTATGATCATATTTACACAGGCTGAAAAGGCATTAGATAAACTTTTGCAGCCATTTCTAACACAAACTCTAGGTAAAATAGAAATAAAAAGGAAATACTTAACTATGATGAATACTTTTTAACAGAAACTAATGACAAATTTTAAAAGAAAAAACTCCCATAAAAATCTGAACCTGGACAGAAACGCGAACCACCACTAATAAATTGGTCAGCATGATCTCAATGGGTCTAGCCAATGCAATAAGGTAAGAATATTAAATAATGAAGCTAAAACCAGAGAAGAAGGCATAAAACTGTCCTTTTTTTTTTTTTTGGCTGATAGTTTGATTGCATGTCTAGACTGCCTACATAAGCTAATTTTTAATTATATAATTAATAAGAGTACTTAATAAGTTTCAAAGATATAATAAGAATTAAGGGGATAATACATTCTTTATATGCTAGAAATAAGTACCTAAAGTTGGAAACAGTAAAAAAAAAAAAAAAAAAAAAATTACAACAGTGAAAAAAAAAGTTTAACAAGAAAGCCATAGGACCTATATGAATTAAACTGTAAAATCTTATTAGATGACATAAAACAGATTTTGAACAAATGGAAAGAGAAACTAGGTTCTTCATTAGGGAGCTCTACTACCATAAAAGTGTCAAAGTTATACATATAATATATAATTTTTAATGATACTCCTATTAAAACATGAGTAGCATTTTTCTTTCCTTTTCCTTGAAGGTAAAATAATATTCAGTTCATATAAGTGAAAAAATGCTCAAGAATACTAAAATTTATATACATACACATACGAAGACTAACAATGGGGGAGATATGCTTTACCAGACACCAAAATACAGTACAAAGCCGCTCTAAAGAAATCAACATAAAATTGGCATAAGAATAGAAAAATTAATCAAGAGGAAAGAAGTGAGGATCTAGAAATAGATCCCCATAAATATAAGATTTTTAAATATGGCAAAAGAGGCATCTCCATCCAATGAGAAAAGGATGGTTTATCTATAAATGGACATGTACAACTGGTCATTGAATTAAAAGAATGTAGAGCTGGACTATTACCTGATGCCATATAAAAAATAAATTTACATGGATTAAAGAAAGGTGTAGATTTAAAATTTTATACAAGTGGCGCCTGGGTGGTTCAATAGGTTAAGCATCCAACTTCAGCTCAAGTCATGATCTCGCGGTTCGTGAGTTTGAGCCCCGCTTTGGGCTCCGTGCTGACAGCTTAGAGAGTGGAGGCTGCTTCGGATTCTGTGTCCCCTTCTCTCTCCGCCCTACCCCTGTTTGCGCTCTGTCTCTCTCTCTCAAAAATGAACAAATATTTTAAAAAATGTAATAAAAATAAAATAAAGTGTTACATCAAAAACATTGTGAGAACATGTATATTGATAGTCTAGAAGCTCTTCTACTTCGTATCCAAAAGAGGAACCTGATGTTTTAAAGGAAATACACAGGGTATGTGTTTATTCTACAGAAACATTAACTACAAAGCATGTATTATAACTATAAACCATAGACTATCTAAACAAAATTAAAGGTAACAGTTTACAAGTTAACAGAGAGTCAAAGACCTGAAAAAACATTTTCAGTACAGATGACGCAAAGGTTAATACCCGCGCTATACAAAGAGCTCTTACAAAGTGACAAACAGAAACGATCCCACAGGAAAAATTAACAAAGGGTGTGAATAGGCAATTCACTGAAGAGCAAACCCAAATTGCCAATAAACATATGAAAAGATATTCAAGCTCACTGATAGAGAAATGCAAATTACAGTAACTTATTACTTTACAGTCATGTCCCAGGCAAAAATTAGAAAGAGGTAAAGACTTACTGCTGGTGGGGATGATAGAAAAGTTCTCTCACTTATTGCCAGTGGAAATTTGAAGTGTTTCTGGAAACCATCTGGATATAGCTATTAAAATTAAAAATACACATACCCTTCAACCCAGAAACCCCATTCTTATCATCCTGTCCTATAAAAATAAAATCTTCAGTATCTAAAATAGATGTTCAAGGACATTTATTTATTATAGCATTCTTCAAAGAAGAAGAAAATACTGAAAATACTTAGGCCCATCAGTAGGAGATATATATTACATTACAGTACCTTCACACCATGAAATATCGTATTATGCTATGCAGCCACATAAATGGAGAATAGTATTTAGAACAGCTGTTGAGATTACAACTATTATAGGCTGCATGATCCAAGGTAGCATGCATATTGTGACACCATGTTTAACAGACACAACATTTTTTAATGTTTACTTTTTATTTTGAGAGAGACAGAGAGCAAGCATGAGTGGGGGAGGGACGGAGCCAGAGGGAGAGAGAATCCCAAGCAGGCTCTTTGCTGTCAGCAAACCCATGAACTGAGAGATCACATGACCTGAGCCAAAACCGAGTCAGATGCTTAGCCAACTGAGCCACCCAGGTGCCCCTAAACAAAACATTTTTAAACAAGCCCCATGTATATGTGTAGTGTGTTCAGATGTTTTTGTTGTTAATGTGCTTGCATTTGTTTTTGTTGGTGTAAAGAGAAGGGTGTGGAAACCAACACACACACCTCCAGGGGAACAGGACGGGAGGACAAAGGGAAGGGAGGATTGGGTTGGTGGGGGGCAGATGATTACCCTCTATGGCTGTACCTGGTAGTGTGCCCCCACTGAATTGTTAAATACTCAGGAATTTTGCAAGACAGTCATTAAACCTAGCCATTATTAAAAATTAAAATAAACTTATAATGAAATAAATTATATTTTAGATCACAGACAATATTCATCACTCCTTAGTTATTTTATTATTTTTACCATTATCTACACTCCTGAACCTATTTGCCTCTGATGTCACCATGTCCAGTGACATCACACTGGCAGTCTGAAATCAGCCACTGTAGGAGTATTTATTTACAGCACAGAAATTGGCAAATAATATGAGAAAAGTCTTGATTCAGGGTTTTGATAATTACCCACATTTTTAAAAATGACAGAGAAAATGTTAATAATGCAGATTAAACTTAAGAGTGGGTGTGTCTGTCACTGTGAACAGCACAAAACATTGAGAAAATGTTCTTCAAGTTATCAAAAATTATTGTCTAATTTAACATCATATGCCTAACATCACTGATGAAGGAGTGAAGTTCTGACATGTTTTCATTGTTTAATTCTTGCCTTAAATAAAATTATAACATTGCCTTATTTCTTTGTTAACCTAAATGAAAATATTAACCAGCGTTCACGTCAGAAGCGCACCTCATTAACTACACCCATACACTGGCTAAGGATACAAGAGTTTGGCAAAACATCAGTGAAAGCATTCTGTGAAAAGTCAATTGGCCATACACGTGGAATTTACAGAATATTGTATATTATATTGTTATTTGTAAACTGTAACATGGTCTTTATATCATAACACTTAGGGTAAGTGTATGTATATATGTACATATGTACATATTTTTTCCCAGACAACTGCTTGTCAAATATTTACCAGCCCACTGGCTATATCACGTATAATAATAGGCATGTGCATTTTGAAAAATATGAACAAAAGAAAAATATTAAACAATTAAATGCCACCTCCTCTAGGAAGCCTCCTCTGGTGCTCCCAGTTTGTCTCTGCTCCGCATTTCCACAGTGCCCTTCGGGTACCCTTCTATCAGCAGCAGCTGTCACCCTGCCCTGCAAAGCACCTGCTTCCTGTCGCTCCTCCCCCACAGCCTGTAAGTTCCTCGCTGCAGGCACCATGTGGAACCTCTTCTCTCATACTGCCACCTTGCACAAAATAGCTGCTGAACACATAAGTGAATCAATCAGCTGGAGAATCGGAATGAGGAGAGAGCACAGGAAAAAGGTTCAGAGCAGTTGCACACGGGAAATGTGGGCAGGGCTTCCTCAAAATGCTTGCTTGGGAGCCCAGGGGAGCAGCAACAATTCCACCTCTGAAGACTTTTACCCATAATTCTGTAGCTGATCTCTCTTGATGGATTAATTTCATCCACAAAATTCCCAGCTCTTAGACTGTGAACATGCACAAAGATGTGTGCACTCTCTTTGTTTCTTCTGCCTTTTTTTTTTCACTCTCATTTTCAGGGTCCAAAAGTTACTCCATAAATGAAGATATAATCTCATACTCTTGACAAGAAAAGGTCCTGGCCTCTGGTAGGATTTTCTTATCTCTTGTTGATAGGTAAACTAACAAACTCAGTAGGCATGCTCATCTTGCCCTCTGAGAGTCTGGATGGAGCGGCTGATCTGGATAACCATGACAGGGAGCAGAGATAGGCTGAGAAATACATTCCTATAGCCAAAAATTAAACGTCTTCATTTTTCCAAGTGAAGGCATTTCTCTCAGCATGGGGGTACAGTATTGCATGGGGACTTTGAGCATGGGGTTGTCAGACAAATCTGGCTTCAAATGCTAGCCCTGCTACCAATTAGCCCCTGGCCTTGGGCAAGGTCATTGACCACAGGACCTTGGTGGACCTCAGCTGCCCCATCTGCAAAATAGGAACTGTAACAGTACTATGCTATTCATTGTGAGGATTAAACATGGGCTATGAAATGAAAGTAACTGTGCACACAGACTTGTACACAGATGTTCTGGAGACAATCCAAAAACCCACCAACATGTGAAGGGATAAACAAATTGTGTTCTATTCACATAATGGAATACTACTCAGCAACAAAAAGGAATAAAATGTCGATATACATCACAGTGTGGATGGATCTCAATATAATATAAGTGAAAGAGGTCAAATGACAAAACAAAACAAAACTACGTACTGTGTGATTTTATTTGCATAACATTCTGGAAAACGCAAATTTAGTGACAGAAAGCACATCAGTGGGTTGCTTGGGGATAGAACTGGAGGCTAGGGAAGAAAGGAATGAGGGAAAGCTTAGAACGGGACCTACAGAAACCTTTTGGGATAATGGATATGTTCATTATCTTGACTGGTGATGATTTCATGGCTGTATTCATATGTCAAAACTTGTCAAATTGCACACTTTAAATATGTGCGGTTTATTGAATGACAATCCTATGTCAGCAAAGTCATTCAAAACCATACAGGGGGCACCTGGGTGGCTCAGTCAGCTGAGCGTCCGACTCTTGATCTCGGCACAGGTCATGATCTCACGGTTCATGGGATCAAGCCCCCCATTGGCTCTGCTCTGACAGCACAGAGCCTGCTTGGAATTCTCTCTCCCCCTCTCACTCTGCCCCTCCCCCCTAAAAATAAATAAATAAATGTTTACAAATTATACAGGATAACAGGTAAAGTGCTTGGAGCAGTCTGGTATGGAGTAAAAGGTCAATAAATGGTGGCTTTCCAATGAAAATGAAGAAGGTGACAATGACAATAATGACAGCATTCCTACTGCCGTCACTCTTGGGAGAGAATACTGCTTCTTGCTCATATCCTTGGAAAGTCCACACCCCTGTCTCTTCCTCCATTAGCCACTCTGGCCACCTAATGGCCAGTGCAGCTGTCGCCTCCTCAATACCCCTGAGAGTCATTCCCTTTCCTGATTGCCAGGATCATCCATCACTCGAAACCTGTCTCTTCCCTGTGTAACAACGGAGAGTTTGACTTGATGCTCAAGCAGACATGGACCGAAATGTGCTTTCTTCCTGCCTAACTTGATCAGGCCTGAGCTCTCTCATCTGTAAACTGGGGCTGATGACAGCAGAGATATTGTTGGCACATGCAGAGGAGACAGTGTGAGGAATGCACTGAGACCCAGAGAAGAGACACCAAATCCACAGAACCCTGATGTCGTGTATTCTGTCTCACAATGGTCGGGTTGTTCAGGGGCTACTCAGTAGCACCTTCTTTTCCTGAGTTCCGAACTAACCGAGACATAAGATGAACGAGTGACAGAGGGAAGCCACCAGAGCCCCTTTATTCCCAAATAAACCTTAACTGGAAGACGTCACTTAAGGTGAGAGAAAACATGATCCTGAGTACTGAACCTGAAGAAATGACAGATTTATCCGCATGGTAATGGCAACACTGAACTGAGGCAGCATCCCAACATGAGGGCATGCACAGGGTGTTCTGTGCCTGGAAAAGAATGGAGAAATTACGCTTTCTGTGGCTAGCTCACTCCCAAAAGAAAAAAAGGGCAATGCTGAGCTGAGAAACTTAAAGCCATTATTCTTCAATTATAGAGCACGTAAGTCCTCTCTCACCCCTTCAGTGGGGTGGAAAGGAGCAGAAAGAGCCCGGGAGTGTCACACAAATGAAGGGAAACACGAGGAGAGAGGGGATAAACTTTCCCCCTTTACAATACTATTTTCACCCATCATTTCATAAGCAAAAGTACCAACTTCCTAACGATATCGATCGTATCCTAGTGGCTGAGCACACAAGGAAGTACTTCTGGCCATAAGTATTGAAATAATCATTTTGGAAGTGAACGTGGGGAGCAGGACCACTCAGGGCAGCAGACACTTCTGTCTGCACTCCTCCAGAGTCACAGAGATTGCTGCATCTCAAACCAGTTCATTTCCCAAATTGCAACAGGCAGTATAACCGTTACCCACGACTTCCAGGTGGAAGTAAGTAAGACTGTGTCTTCTGCCATATGGAATCCCTTCAAGTGCTTGCAGAAAGTTACCCTTGTCACCCCTGAGTCCTCTGGGTGGACATGCCCCATTTTTAATCCTTTCTCACATATTGTGGCTTCACAAAACTCTCTTACCCTCCTGACTCTCCTTCAGTGGACACACTCCAAACTGCCAATGACCTTAAAATGTGCCCACTAGACAACAAAAGCTACAGGTGCAGTTAACCGATCAATCAATCTAATAATCACCACTGAATAAAATCAGGTGCCCTGAATGGCGCAGCGAGTGGACAGAGCCGCATATATCCCACAAAGGAATCAAGGCTCACTTCTGTGTTCTAGACAGCACCCTCTCTCGGTCAACTCCTATCGAACCCGTGGTCAACAGAAGTTCTGAGATATTTATTCACATCAGTTGCTGAAAAGCTAGGGTTTCCCAATCTTCTACTTACACTGCTGGAGTTTGGGGTTGGAATTCTACTTCTTTTTCACCCTATAAAAACTCATCTTTTTCTAGAAGCAGTGAGTGTGAGAGGATCAAGGGCATAAGCAGTCATCAGACAGACCTGGGTACAAGCTTTGGACACAATTCTCTGAGCTTGCTTCCATTTTCTCATCTATGTAATGGTAATAATGACTCCCGTGTCACGAGATTGCTGTGAGAATAAAATGCAACCACGCACATAAATGGCGTAGCTCAATACCTGACAGAGAAAAGCAAACAAATAAACATTAGCTTCCATTCTTACTGTTGACTACATAAATACTATTGTGAGAGCATGTAAGTAAGAAGTATGTGACACTAGGTACAACCATGATTTGAGAGAAACTCATTTTAATCATTTCAGAAATTACTTTAGCACTGTGTGTATAAAGCCACTAATATCCTGCATTTTTAGTTATTCTAACTGCATTTTAGACAGGTATCGTATATTCCAGTGTTATTTGTCAATTGAGAAATTTGCAAATGTCTTAGGGAGATATTCCTTTCAAAGGTCGAGGGTCAGCCATTTGAAACCAACTGCCTTCTTTGGAAGCCTCTCTCATGTTTCCATGACGCCTCACATTCACTGTCAGCAGTTCTGCGGTTAAGTCTTTCATTGGGCTGGGATGTAATTCCCCAGGGATGATACATCTGGACTCCATAAGGAGCCACCTGCCTTCCCACGAATTATCTCTTTTCCATATTTGTGCTGCCCTTTCTTGTCCAGTGTGAAGAAACTCCTCCTACCTAGATAAAATAGAACTCAAGCAGCAGTGGTGGCTGAGGCACCCCCAAGTCATGAATCTCCCCCTTCCCTCTTCATCTTTCACTGAACATTCTGTAAGGGTCTTTCTTGTTCAAATTTAACTTGATCGTCAAGCCCCAATACCTGATGGAGTTTCTTTTAGCCTTTATGGTATATTGATGCATTAAATCAATTATAATTAGACACATCTCCTGACACCCACACCATTGACCACGTATGTAACTTTGCAGGGCCCTGCTACTCTGGGCAAAGCATTCTGCCTGATTTCTTAACTCTGGGCTCAGCCACATGATGCACTTTGGTTAACGGGAGATGAGCAAGCACAATGCAACCACCTATACCTCTGCCATTGCCACCGTCAGAAGCGTGTTTTCCAACGAGCCCCCTGGAGGCTCAAAGTCATCTCGTTTATTCCAGCAAGGACCATACTAGATCAGTCAACAGCCATCCAACCTCTAGACAGGTGAGCAAGCCCAGCTAAGACCAGCAGAGCTAATCAGCCAACCCGCAGCCAACCCTATATGTACGTGAGCCCCAAAATCAGCTGAGTCCAGCCAAGATCAGCTAAACACTACAGATTTCTAGGCTAAACAAGTGTTATTGCCACGTATCAATGATGCTTCACGGTTGTTTGTTAATTGGCATTATTGTGGAATTAGAGAACCACTCCAGCCTTCCCCACGTGAATCTGTAAGAATTGTGTCTGGTAGACTTGAGAATGAATTAGGAGAGCCTTTCTCCATTCTTATTAGCTACCCCTCACTTAAGCCTTAGAAAGTAAAGAAAATTTGGTAAGTGATGCTCACGGCTCCCTTTGAATGGCTAACATGGTCAAGAGCCCCAAACCTGAGCCCCACGAATGGAAGCTTGATGATTTCCTTGAATATAAAAAATTATCCAATTACACCAATAGACATGATCACCAGCCACAGAGGCAACACCCAGTTTGACACAAACACACTCAAAATGGATGGCTTGTTTAGTCTCTGTCACCCAGAACAATTTTACCATCACAAGTCTGCTTTTGAAGTACGAAATCTTGGGAGAGTTACAAATTTCTCTGCGGCTTGGATTTTTTTCTTTTGCAGAGAGCTATTTTAAATGCCCCCCAAACTTGTGTGGGAGTGCCAATCGGCCACATTTAATTGGCCAGACTGTGAGCCTCTGCAATGCAACACTCTTCAGAAAATTAAACATAGACATGATTGTTACTTTGCTCTGTTATTGTGGCTACAGAATGGCAAACCAATCTGTTGAAACTGAAAAATCCAGCCGCTCAGTTATCTGTCAGGCCTACACAACTAAACACCCCATAAGTAGATTTTTTTCTCCTACTTAGCTTAAGCATATTTTGATTGAATACAGTGCTTGCTTAGCATTGTGTACGGCCAACACTCAAGGTCCTTCTAACAGCCTGTCAGCTCCTTAGGAAGGGTTGCTCTTACAAATATATGCCATTCGTTCATTCAATCACTCACTCACTCACTTGACCTGCAAACATTCATCACGTATCTGTTCTGTGCTGGAAACTGTTAGGTGCAGAAAATAAGGAAAAGTTCAGTAGCAATTAGTTACATAAACAACTCGTAAAAGGATAAGACAAGAATAGAAGTCAGGATCTGGCTCTAAAGCAACGCTTCTCAACTCGGGGCAATTCTGCCAGCCCCATCTGGGTACATTTGCCAATGTCCAGAGACATTTTTGGTAATTGTAACTGGAGGGGCAGGTGCTACTGGAATTTGGTGGGTAGAAGCAGGCACACTGCTAAGTATCTTATCATGCACACAATAGCCCTTACAACAAAGGATTTATCCAACCCAAAATGTTAATAATGTGGAGATGGAGAAGCCCCTCTCTAAGGCCATGTACTGGACTAATTTATCTGAAAGCAAATTTTCTGTCTAATCCATCATTGTATCATTTGCCTCAGCACAGGGCCAGCACGGGCAGGTGCTGCACAAATGCTGGATGTATGAATGGATGGATGGATGGGTGGGTGGATGGGTGGGTGGGTTAGATAAATATCCACCTGTAGATGGTATCAATAGATGATATAATGGGCACTGAGTTGTTTGGCCATTAAAAACTTAACAAACGGTTTAATTTTCTAACCTAGGGTTTGGGCGGCTCCAAGAAGAGAATCAATCTGGTAATTTTGACACGAATTTCATAGGACATGGTAGACCGTGCTTAGTGATGAATTTGGTGCTCCAGAAGACCCCACAGTTCTGACCGTAATGACTTTCCTAGTTCTTCCATTAACAGATAAGTTATGCTGGGCTGTTTCTTCAAACCTTCCTGGCCGAAATGAAGATAATCTGTCTTATTTCTTAACCACTGGAAACGAGAGTGAATTTGTCATATCCAATATTCTGTAGATTCATTTGGCCAATTATTCTACTTTGGGTCTGAACTCATCCCTAGTAATGTACAATCTGTTTTACATGTTAATTTTTAATGGTGTGATTTTGGCTTGTCCTTCAAATCAGTTGAGTAGAAACACTGATTTATTTTTATCCCTTTCATCAATGCCAGGGAACAAAATAAATTACTCCAGAACACGTTCCCTTGCTTTTGCTTCTCCCCTCTAAGAGATTATAGATAAATGTCCAAGGGTTGGTCTTCTTTTCAACAGATTGGCTGTGTACCCCAGTCATGAATCAGGTAGTTGGTTAGTACCGTGGAATGAGACATCCCAAGGCCAGCAGGACCCCGTCCCTGCCTTTGGTGGGCGGGGGAGGGTGGTGCACAGAAAGGAGGGGCTTTGTGGTACAGGTGAGGTGCTGGTAGCTGCACCTCGTGTCCAGGATGGAAGCTCAGGTAGCATCCTGCAAATGTTGACATGCAAATGTCCCCCACTAGGTTATATGATCTTTGGGACAGAGGCCAGGACTTTACTGGGGGTGGTTCTCCTACCCACCTTAAATGTGACTCCTCATTCAGAATCCTCCAAGGAGAATCACATATTGGAGCAAGTATGTGAAAACCCCTTCCTCTTAAATATTCAGAGGAAATGTGTAAGTTTTGCTAACACAGGTCTGGCCAGTTGGGTTCAGCCGTCTGACCACCGGCCTGGACCCCTAAGACCGTGTGCTGTACTGAAATAGTACAGTGTTTGGAAACCTATCAAACAACTGTCATCACAACTGCTCTGATGAGCCAGATAAGCCTGGACAAAGTTAAAAGAGGTAGAAGGAAAGATCCCTTTGTTTTTTTTCAACAAACACCTCCTATACCAGGCACAAAGCCAGGTACACACGACACCGAACATACACGTTCACTGATTTCAAGTCTTCCAGTCTACTGGAGATAGGTATGGGTTTGTTTTGATTCTGAACCCCTCTTCCCTTTCTATAATTCCTTAAAATGTGAAAAGAGATGAAGACCTCTCCGACTATTTTTTTTCCTTTCTTCTCATTTTGGCTCCTTTTACATTTCCTATCACTTTCGTCAAATTTCTGGTATCATCTTTGAAAAGGCACAAATAAAGCCTAGAGGCAGAAGGTGTCCAGTGTTGGTTCATGGGTCACTATCAAGCAAGGGCAGGATTCTATGAGATTCTCTCTTTTTTTTTTTCTTATGTTCATTGCCTCATGTTACAAAGTGGCTGCAGTAACTCCAGGCATCTTCTCTACAGGACACAGGAAGAAAAGAGAGAGGTAAAAGCTGATGGTCTTTTCCAACTGGATCTGACTCAAAAAGGAATAGAAAAGCTTTCTTAAAAGCCCTAACAAACAGGTTTGGGCTTATATCTAATTGTCCAGAACAGTGGCACACGGCTACCCGTAGCTAGAAGGTGGCATAAAGGAAAGGTTATGGATGGGGTCAGTCAGCCAATCAAAAAAGTCTATTGAGCAGCATCTGGAGAATATCACTGAAGAAATGGATACTCATAAAGTCTTTATGAAATGTAGGTGCTATGGATTTATAAATGCTTAAAATCAGAAACTACAAATGAGTTGTCTTAAATTCTTTCTTTCCATATATCATCAGAATTAATCATTTAATCAACTCTATAGGATGAATTTAATCATTAGTATTATTTCATAGACATGGAAACTTGAGTACAAAGAGGTAAAGTGACTAATCCAAGGTCATACAGTCAGGAAGGGCAGAGCCAGATCCTTATCCTAGATCTTTAAAAAACATTTACTCACCTAGTTCTCTTTTATGACGCTGCTTTTGAGCACAAACATGTGTGATAAAATCCACTGAAGCATGAAGGATGTATACACACACCAAGCATTGTGACGAATGACAGTACACACATTTCCAGAGCAAGTATGCTTTAAACCAAGAATTCTGGGGGAGTTGAAAGACCAATTCATCCATTCACTCATTCAAGGATCCAAGAACCTACCAGACCCATCTCTGGGCTGAGGATATAGATGGGAAAGACACAGCTCCTTTTTGCATGTGACTCCTCATCCAGACATGCAAACAGACAAGTGGCCACGCAGAGTGTGATGTTCTGCAAGAGAGGGATGTACAAGGCACCACGTGAGTACTTTGAAGCTTCCTTCATCTTGGTCTTTCTGAAAGCAGAGCCTGGAGCAAGGATCAAAGAACAGATTCTTTGGCAAGTGCAAGCTGAGAGGCAAGTGTGAGGAAGAAAAACAAAGTGAGGAAAGGAAAATAGGAAGCAATGCAGGCCTATGCCGGCCAGAGATTCACCATGAGCCTCAAACAGCCATCACAGGCTGTGCTCAGCTGAATAATGGCCCTCATCGTAATCCCCAGAACCTGTGGATGTGATCTGACAGAGCAAAAGTGATTCCAAAACTATGATTAAGTTAATGATCTTGTGATGGGCAGACTGCCATGGATTACCTAGATGGATCCAATGTAATCACAAGAGTCCCTATGAGAGGGGCAGGAGGGTCTGGGCCAGAGAAGGACACACAGCAACAGAAGTGCAGAAAGAAAAGGGACATGGGGCCATGAGCCAAGGAATGCAGGCAGCCTCAAGAAGCTAACAAAGGAAAGGAATGGATTATTCTCGAGCTTCCAGAAGGAACGGAGCCTTGCCAACAACTCATTTTATACTTATGACCTCCAGATCTGTATGGGAATACATCTGTGTTGCTTTAAGACACTACATTGGTGGCAATTTGCTACAGCAGCAATAGGAATCTGCTACACAGGTCTCTAAGCAGATGTGTTCACTTGGGACCCAAGAGTTTTCTAGAAGAATTTTATGGGAAGGAGTTCATGGAGTTCAGAAACACCTGTGTCCAGTTGCTTCCAAATGTTTCTCATTTTCTACTCATCAAAGTTTACCTTGGGGGTTGCCAATTCCCCACCCTTAGAGTTTTCACCTTCTGGCCCCTTCCAGCTGCTAGGAAGCCATATTCCATGGCCCACAGTAGACCATGCTCATCAATGAGCATGTAGTAGGCAGGGGATTGACTGAGATAAAGTAGCCCAGAGAATCTGGGAAGTACCAAGGTCATGTCGATTACTGAGGGTGACTAACTGCCTGGGGAGAAAAATCATCCAAATACTTATCCAGCTCCTTCTATAGACTGGTGTCATGTCTAGGGAGCAAGTTTTACCTCTGCCTGCCTAGCACCCAATCTCCAGTTCTCTGAGTAACTGTACCCTATTTCCCTGGCACTACACTTCCTAACCCCATCCATGTCCCAAAGTGGGCTGACTCCCCCATTTATTCTGAAGGAGGCATGGCCCAGACACGGCCACTCAGAGCGTAGATCTTCCTTACCACAGCAAATGGTTCTGGAATAGGCATGGCCCCATGCCTGCCCAGGCAGTTTACTGCATCTCATTGGCCACAGCAATTGATTCAGGGAAGTATCCATGGCCCATCAATTCAGTGGGCTTCAGTTCTGAAACATGTTAGAACCACTGGGAATACAGTGGTTTTACCCCACTGATTCTGGAATTGAGAGCATATCACCCTGGAACTTCCAAGGGCCACCATGTAGGCATGAAGCCAGCATGAAGTGGAGGAAAGCAGTCATCCTAGGACACATTTGGCCTTTTTGACCCAACCATGCCTGAAGTTGGACGGAGTTCATATGTATGTAATCCAATACATTTCCCTTTTTAACTTAAATCAGCTTGAAGAGGGTTGTCTTTTGAAAGATTCTCAATACATTACTTCCTCAGGGACACATTTTTACTTGCTTCCAATAGGAAGCCCTCTTGTGAATTTAGATGCTTGCAGAGACTGGAGTAGTTAGGAAAGCCAGAGGCATGTCAGAAAGAGGCAGCAGCCCAGAACTTCTTGAGGACTTACAAGTCTTAAAGGAGAATCCCAGCTGTACCTTAACCCAGTATCTGCTGTGCCTATGCCCTAGGGTACGGAGTGCCCCACACACCAGGGCCCCGACCACTTCCCATCCTTGGGAAGTTGTTGTTTTTTCAGTCACACCCCTTCTTACAGAACAGGAAAGTAGCATAAAATCCATTTATTGGGGTATAAACAACTCAGTTGCAGATGGGAGGGGTGTCTGACCTGTTTGCACTGTCCGGCCTCCTGTGCAATGATTCTAGTGATTAGACACGGCCAATTCCAGCCTCTGGGAAACAGGAAATTGCTGCAATTGTTAACAATAGGTCTGATCCAGGCTGAGCCCAACATACCCACAGTCCCAAGCATGAAGGCATCTTCCAGCTCGGTGGCCTTGGTTCCAAAGCCAGGACACACGTCTCAAGAATGAAGAAAAGGCTATTTTCAAGGCAGTAATTACATAATATAGAGAATGTAACGAAAGGGAGACCCCCGAGCTCCATTACTTTGAAGGGTCTGTCAGTGTTTTCATTATGGTCCATTTTCTGCAGTGATTTATCTTCAGCTGTGAGGCTGGGCTGACAGCTGGGGCTTAGCACCCACAGGCCCAGCCCAGGAGAAGCGTGTGGAGTTTAATTTAGTTGGAATTGTTTGGCCAGCTCCACTCTGAGGACTTGCAAACTGTGCATTAAGTCCAAGTTTGGGTCCTCTGGCACTTCTGTGGCAGCTCTTGTTTGGAGCATCCTTTGTAACTTGCCTGCAGACTGTGATTCTTGGCAGGCTCAACTAGCCAAGGCCAGAAACAAAAGCAGGGGAGTCATTTTTTTATAGTCTTCAAGGGGCTATTAGGTGTGTGTGTGTGTGTGTGTGTGTGTGTGTGTGTGTGTGTGTATTGGGGGGTAGATGTATAGTGAAATCGATGAATATAGTTTGTGCTTCTTTTCATGTAAAAACAAAAGTGTCATTTAAACTCAGATAATCCCTAAATGCACCAACCAAAAGACATAGGGTATCAGAATGGATAAAAAAACAAGACCCATCTATTTGCTGTCTACAAGAGACTCATTTTAGACCTGAGGACACCTTCAGATTGAGAGTGAGGGGATGGAGAACTATTTATCATGCTACTGGAAGCCAAAAGAAAGCTGGAGTAGCCATACTTATATCAGACAAACTAGACTTTAAATTAAAGGCTGTAACAAGAGATGAAGAAGGACATTATATAATAGTTACAGGGTCTATCCATCAGGAAGAGCTAACAATTATAAATGTCTATGCGCCGAATACCGGAGCCCCCAAGTATATAAAACAATTACTCATAAACAGAAGCAACCTTATTGATAAGAATGTGGTAATTGCAGGGGACTTTAACACCCCACTTACAGAAATGGATAGATCATCTAGACACACGGTCAATAAAGAAACAAGGGCCCTGAATGAGACATTGGATCAGATGGACTTGACAGATATATTTAGAACTCTGCATCCAAAAGCAACAGAATATACTTTCTTCTCAAGTGCACATGGAACATTCTCCAAGATAGATCATGTACTGGGTCACAAAACAGCCCTTCATAAGTTTACAAGAATTGAAATTATACCATGCATACTTTCAGACCACAATGCTATGAAGCTTGAAATCAACCACAGGAAAAAGTCTGGAAAACCTCCAAAAGCATGGAGGTTAAAGAACACCCTACTAACGAATGAGTGGGTCAACCAGGCAATTAGAGAAGAAATCAAAAAATATATGGAAACAAACGAAAATGAAAATACAACAATCCAAACGCTTTGGGACGCAGCGAAGGCAGTCCTGAGAGGAAAATACATTGCAATCCAGGCCTATCTCAAGAAACAAGAAAAATCCCAAATACAAAATCTAACAGCACACCTAAAGGAAATAGAAGCAGAACAGCAAAGGCAGCCTAAACCCAGTAGAAGAAGAGAAATAATAAAGATCAGAGCAGAAATAAACAATATAGAATCTAAAAAAACTGTAGAGCAGATCAACGAAACCAAGAGTTGGTTTTTTGAAAAAATAAACAAAATTGATAAACCTCTAGCCAGGCTTCTCAAAAAGAAAAGGGAGATGACCCAAATAGATAAAATCATGAATGAAAATGGAATTATTACAACCAATCCCTCAGAAATACAAGCAATTATCAGGGAATACTATGAAAAACTATATGCCAACAAACTGGACAACCTGGAAGAAATGGACAAATTCCTAAACACCCACACGCTTCCAAAACTCAATCAGGAGGAAATAGAAAGCTTGAACAGACCCATAACCAGCGAAGAAATTGAATTGATTATCAAAAATCTCCCAACAAATAAGAGTCCAGGACCAGACGGCTTCCCAGGGGAGTTCTACCAAACGTTTAAAGCAGAGATAATACCTATCCTTCTCAAGCTATTCCAAAAAATAGAAAGGAAGGAAAACTTCCAGACTCATTCTATGAAGCCAGTATTACTTTGATTCCTAAACCAGACAGAGACCCAGTAAAAAAAGAGAACTACAGGCCAATATCCCTGATGAATATGGATGCAAAAATTCTCAATAAGATACTAGCAAATCGAATTCAACAGCATATAAAAAGAATTATTCACCATGATCAAGTGGGATTCATTCCTGGGATGCAGGGCTGGTTCAACATTCGCAAATCAATCAACGTGATACATCACATTAACAAAAAAAAAGAGAAGAACCATATGATCCTGTCAATCGATGCAGAAAAGGCCTTTGACAAAATCCAGCACCCTTTCTTAATAAAAACCCTTGAGAAAGTCGGGATAGAAGGAACATACTTAAAGATCATCAAATCCATTTATGAAAAGCCCACAGCTAACATCATCCTCAACGGGGAAAAACTGAGAGCTTTTTCCCTGAGATCAGGAACACGACAGGGATGCCCACTTTCACCGCTGTTGTTTAACATAGTGCTGGAAGTTCTAGCATCAGCAATCAGACAACAAAAGGAAATCAAAGGCATCAAAATTGGCAAAGATGAAGTCAAGCTTTCGCTTTTTGCAGATGACATGATATTATACATGGAAAATCCGATAGACTCCACCAAAAGTCTGCTAGAACTGATACATGAATTCAGCAAAGTTGCAGGATACAAAATCAATGTACAGAAATCAGTTGCATTCTTATACACTAACAATGAAGCAACAGAAAGACAAATAAAGAAACTGATCCCATTCACAATTGCACCAAGAACCATAAAATACCTAGGAATAAATCTAACCAAAGATGTAAAGGATCTATATGCTGAAAACTATAGAAAGCTTATGAAGGTAATTGAAGAAGATTTAAAGAAATGGAAAGACATTCCCTGCTCATGGATTGGAAGAATAAATATTGTCAAAATGTCAATACTACCCAAAGCTATCTACACATTCAATGCAATCCCAATCAAAATTGCACCAGCATTCTTCTCAAAACTAGAACAAGCAATCCTAAAATTCATATGGAACCACAAAAGGCCCCGAATAGCCAAAGGAATTTTGAAGAAGAAGACCAAAGCAGGAGGCATCACAATCCCAGACTTTAGCCTCTACTACAAAGCTGTAATCATCAAGACAGCATGGTATTGGCACAAAAACAGACACACAGACCAATGGAATAGAATAGAAACCCCAGAACTAGACCCACAAACGTATGGCCAACTCATCTTTGACAAAGCAGGAAAGAACATCCAATGGAAAAAAGATAGCCTCTTTAACAAATGGTGCTGGGAGAACTGGACAGCAACATGCAGAAGGTTGAAACTAGACCACTTTCTCACACCACTTACAAAAATAAACTCAAAATGGATAAAGGACCTAAATGTGAGACAGGAAACCATCAAAACCTTAGAGGAGAGAGCAGGAAAAGACCTCTCTGACCTTAGCCGTAGCAATCTCTTACTCGACACATCCCCAACGGCAAGGGAATTAAAAGCAAAAGTGAATTACTGGGACCTTATGAAGATAAAAAGCTTCTGCACAGCAAAGGAAACAACCAACAAAACTAAAAGGCAACCAACGGAATGGGAAAAGATATTTGCAAATGACATATCGGACAAAGGGCTAGTATCTAAAATCTATAAAGAGCTCACCAAACTCCACACCCGAAAAACAAATAACCCAGTGAAGAAATGGGCAGAAAACATGAATAGACACTTCTCTAAAGAAGACATCCAGATGGCCAACAGGCACATGAAAAGATGTTCAGCGTCGCTCCTTATCAGGGAAATACAAATCAAAACCACACTCAGGTATCACCTCACGCCAGTCAGAGTGGCCAAAATGAACAAATCAGGAGACTATAGATGCTGGAGAGGATGTGGAGAAACGGGAACCCTCTTGCACTGTTGGTGGGAATGCAAATTGGTGCAGCCGCTCTGGAAAGCAGTGTGGAGGTTCCTCAGAAAATTAAAAATAGACCTACCCTATGACCCAGCAATAGCACTGCTAGGAATTTATCCAAGGGATACAGGAGTACTGATGCATAGGGGCACTTGTACCCCAATGTTCATAGCAGCACTCTCAACAATAGCCAAATTATGGAAAGAGCCTAAATGTCCATCAACTGATGAATGGATAAAGAAATTGTGGTATATATACACAATGGAGTACTATGTGGCAATGAGAAAAAATGAAATATGGCCCTTTGTAGCAACGTGGATGGAACTGGAGAGTGTAATGCTAAGTGAAATAAGCCATACAGAGAAAGACAGATACCATATGGTTTCACTCTTATGTGGATCCTGAGAAACTTAACAGGAACCCATGGGGGAGGGGAAGGGAAAAAAAAAAAAAAAGAGGTTAGAGTGGGAGAGAGCCAAAGCATAAGAGACTGTTAAAAACTGAGAACAAACTGAGGGTTGATGGGGGGTGGGAGGGAGGGGAGGGTGGGTGATGGGTATTGAGGAGAGCACCTTTTGGGATGAGCACTGGGTGTTGTATGGAAACCAATTTGTCAATAAATTTCATAAAAAAAAAAAAAAAAAAAAAAAAAAAAAAAAAAAAAAACAAAGTCATCTTAAAAAAAAAAAATAAATAAACTCAGATAATCCTTTCAAAGTTATTCCTATCGTCTCTTTTTATATGGTGCTCACATGACCCCTGTTTTCAGGGAAGGTAGTACATGGTCTGCAACGCCCCCAGCCTCAACATAGTCCCCAATTTGTCTCTTAGCACAGACAGTCTCAGAAACTGGGCCCTGGAATAGCAAAGTCAAGTCCTAGAAACTAAGGCCACAATGAACTCCGGGAAACAGCTTCAAGACTGGCCAATGCCCAGCCTGGAAACTGGTATTCAGTGTGTATCTGGATTCTAGCATGGAATCCAGAATCCAACCCAGAACCTATAAGTCTCTAGAGTCAGACAAGATAGGGGCAGATATGGAAAATCAGCCTGTAAAGGTCTTTTCTCCATACTTTTCTCCCTGGCCCTCCTGAGCACTAATATCTGAACAACCATGAACTTTCTACATAGATTGTCTTTTAGAAGCCACAAACCTGTCCACAAGCCCCTGGAGTTCTCAAGTCACTGTTTCTGCCCTCACCATCATTGCCACCAACAACAACATCGACCAGCATCAACTGTACCATCATCAACCTCACCAAGAATGGTATTAAGAACTCACATCAAGCTAGACCCTGTACCACATGGTACACATGTGGGGTCTCAGTCAATCTCCACTACAAGCCTCTATGTAGGAGTTTTTATCCTCATTCTATAGTCAAGGAGACTGAGCCTTGAAGAGACAAGGTGACACACTCATGGCTACCAAGTTAAGAAACCAAGACAGGCTGACCCAGTGCTCAGGTTCCGGATCAGTATGGAACACTTCCTGTCAACACAGCACAGGCTCCCCAGGAGACAGACTTGGTGACAGTGTTCGGCGGTCAGCATATATATTATGACCTTGGGAGTATCCTTGGGATCAACACCTGTGGAAGGGAGGAGCCAGAAGTAGGAGTGAACAGAGAGGAAGCCAGCCATAGCCCTGGCTCAACCCACAAGGCAACAAGGCACTCTGGAGCTAGAAGAGTCTGCCTGTGACATTGTCCTGTCTTGAGCTAGGAAGGCGGGGCCCTTATAGCCTGTATGCATTTCCTTATGCATATGCATATGGGTCTTATGGGGCTAAACTGAAGGTGTTGGCACAGCTGCCTTTCTTCTGGAAGCACTAGGCGGAAATCTGTTTTCAGCTTCTAAAGATACCTGCATTCCTTAGCTTGTGGCCCTACCTCCATCTTCAAAAGGCATCCTTCCAACCTCTGCTCCTGATATCACATTACTTCTATCTCTCTGTTTCCATCATCCTATCTCCTTCTTGGACTCTGATGCTACTGTCTACCTCTTACAAGGGCCCTTGTGGTTGCATTTAGGGTCCATCTGGATCATCCATCTAAAGTCCTGTCATATCTGCAAAGTCACCTGTGCCATGTCAGGTAACAGATTCACAGATTCTGAATGTGGATGCCTTGTGGTGGGCACTACTCAGTTTGCCCCATGCCCCCTCAATCTCTCACTGCCTGTCGGTACCCCAGCTGAAGCAATCCTTGAAGGGCCATCTGCTGACCACCACAAGCCTTTCGCAAGGGGGACTCTGGTGGGGAGGCATCTCCACGTCCCATCACACATCCCCAGAGAATTCAGGTTCAACCCAGCCCAGACCAGCCCCCCCTTTTTTTTTTGCTTTAAAGACCTACATTTCCCCAGTTTTGAATCCCAGCTCCAAGCTCTCAGACTCCGTTACCAGGGTCTTGCTTTCATCTTCCTCTCCTGTGAATCATAATACTCTGCTTTTATATTTATGACCAACTGTTTAAAGTACCTCTTGAGCGTCTGACCACAGCTCAATTGTCCATTACTGCAATAATCATCTGTCTCTTTGTATTTAGAAAGCAACACAGATTAGGAAATGCGAAGACTGCTCTTGGCGTTGAGCAGTTGTGTTTTGGGGGGCGTTTCTCCCCTGCTGTAAATGTGTTACACAGAAGCATATTTCCATCCATCTGCAGCCCTGCCATATTGCAGGTAACTGTGAACAAAACAAGCAATAAAACTGCAAAGGGGCTGCTGCCTTTTTCTATACATCGACTCTTAGTTACCTGTACTAAGGGCACAGGCTCGGCTTCTTAAGTGCATTCCTTACCACGGAGAAGCACCTGCAACCTAGAGACCCATGGGAAAGCCAAGAAAGGACTTAAGAAACAGCTGGGAAGTGCCTTTTAAAAAGTCATAAACTAGACCATCTCCTCTGATCCTGCCTTCTGAATGATCTACTTTCTAGGGTGCTTCTTGCAGAATGAATACTAAACACTAACTTCCTCATTACAGTGGACGCTGAAGGGCTAACCCATCTCTCTATGTGACTCTGGAGGGCTGTCAGTAGACAGACCCCTACCTCTTCTACCTCAGTGGCGGATACTGATTGCCAGAGGCCTGACAGTCTGGAAGCTGTTGACAGAGCCAACGAAGCTCTCTCTCTCTCTCTCTCTTTCTCTCTCTCCCTTCCCATCTCTCCCTCCTTCTCATCTTCCTTCTCCTCCTCCTTCTCTCTCCCTTGAGTTGTTAAGATGCCAGGATATAAGTTTGGGATGTCTGGTGACCATGATACCTGCTCTGGAGATGGAAAGGAGTGGAACCCTGACACCTTCATGGAGCACCTGGATCCAATCATGCCTGAAGGCAGCACCTAATCCTTTCCAGTTATATAAGCTAATATATGCTTCTTTAAACTTATGTTACTTTTAATGGATTTCTACCCATTTATTATTGAAAGTGATTTACTACCTTTTATACATCTCCCTCTACATGTTCCTTAGCAGCCTCAAACTCAACATGCTCCAAAATAAAATCAGCGTAGCTTGTTAGTTCTACACCCACATCTCCTAACTTTGCTATTTTTTTTCCAAAATACTTTCATTTTTCTGCATCCCTTAGCCCCCAGGCCAATGTATATCCTTGAAATCCGTCTTTCCTTCAAGCCATTCCCTCTCAGTGCCTTCCTTTTGTTCTGGTCTAGATGACTCTCCCCCTGATGTGCACTAACTTTCCATATCTACCACTATTCCCTGAGGCCTCTTTCCAACTGTTGATTTCATCAGACTCATCTCTTATGCAGAAGCTTTCGATGGTGCCATGGAAAAAGACAGGCCTCAAATGTCCTTGCTTGATATCCAAAGTGACGATGTAGCACCTATAAGCTTAGATTTTAGCACCGGATCAAGACTCAGGTCAGCTCTGCCACTCCTTAGCTGTGTGACTTTGATCAAGTTATTAAACCTCTAGGACCCTAGTTGCAAAATGGAGAGAATAGTACCCACTTCTTAGGGTTGTGTGAGGTTTAAGTGAGTTGCTATATGTTAAATGCTAAGCACAAACACTGAGGCAGCAGCAACACTCAACAATTAATTTGATGACTATTTATGGAACACCTACTATGTGACAGTTACTGTTCTTGTGGCTCAATACACACACACACACACACACACACACACGCATGCACACACACACACACACGCATGCACAGAAACAAAGTTTGGGCTTCAGCTCCCATCTAATCTAATGCCTCATTCCTTAACTCAACAAACCTAGGCTGGGGCTTCCTGCACAAGGCATAATGCTGGACACTGAGACAGAGCAGTGAACAAAACCTGGTCCCTGACTTCAAGGAACTCTTGTCCAATCTGTTGTCTGTCCAGACAACAGATACATAAACAGACAATTTCTGTTCAATACCATCAGACTTCTAGAACAGCCCATAACTGGAGCTACTAAGAACCTGTTTCTAAAATTGCATGATATTATAAAAAGTAAGTTTTATTCTCTAGAAATAGAAACAAGAAACCCTATAGACTAGAGTCAGAAGGGGTAACAAAATTCCTCCTCTATTACACAAGTCCCACGTTAGACAGTATCATTCCAGCATCTTGCCCAGTGAGAGAAACTCAAAACCCAACCCCCAGGGGCTGATGCAAACTGTCACCATGGCAATGACTCCATTGGGAGAGAAGCAGAATCCACAAAACAACTTTCAGGAGAGCAGCTTGTCCTTAAAGTCCCCTGCTGTTCCCTTCACCAGAACCTGTTCCTCCAAGGTTCTGGGGCTTAGTGACACTCATTAGGGAAGTGCGATCAGGACCCTGGCAGGGCACTCCCAGCCACCCTCAGCAGAACTTCTCCTACTCTAAGCCAACATGGGCTGGGGATTTCCACAGAGGCTCTAGGAAGTGTGGCTCTGGGGGGGGAGAAGGCAACTCCCAGGGAACTTCTAGAAGCATGAGGAGCAAGAGCACAACTCTAGAGCAAAGTTTCTTGACTTTGGCACATGACATTTGAAGGTATATCACTCTTTGCTGTGGGGGGCTATCTTGTGCACTGTAGGTTTTGAGCAGCATCCATGACCTTGACCCACTATGCCATAGCACCCTCCCTCAGTTGTGACAGCCAAAGATGTGCCCAATCATCCCCGGGGGGGTGGGCAGTGTACCCTGGCTGCTAAATTACCCCTGATTCATAACCACTAGTCTAGAGCCCCTGACTCCTGGAGGGGAAGGAATAGACTCAACTACAGAAAAGGCTCAATACTGAGAGATCTGGGAGCAAAGGGTGTTCTAACAACACACCCAGCAGTGAGAGAAGAATAAAAACAGGTGTAGACCTCAGCTGTAGGACAAAAAATCTTGGAAATACAGACTTCCCTGAATGGGTGGCATGTGCTCTCCAGTGATTCAGGGTGAATCTATGGACAGAGAGTAAATCTCATGCCTATAGAAACCAGGCTTGAAAGGTCACCCATCCCATCTGACTCTAGAGGCAGTGTGTGGCTTTGAGCCAAACATTTCCTCTCTTTAGGCTGCAGGACTTGTTCTTTGCCAAATGAGGGAGTTCGGCTGCTCCAGGGATGGAACACGGGTCTTACTCACTACTCCCCTCCTACTACCATGCCTGTAACAGACATCACTAGTCAATCACTGCACGCCTTGCTCTTGAGGCTAAGCAAAGCCTCTGAATCTGAATCCTCCTCCATACAGTGCTTCCTGAAGCTTCTGCAGCCCCGCTAGTTGTTGCTGCCATGTTATTATGTCAGCATCGTTTACTATTCCTAAGGAGTCAGTGACTTTCAAACCAAACCCCACTTCACCCAGAGCTTTTGTCTTCTTTAGATAATGGACTTCTCATCAAATGTATTTGAACAAAGGAATCCCTCAGCTAGCACAGCAAAATTTGCTAGGGCCGTCATAACAGAGGACCACAGACTGAGTGGCTTAAACAACAGAAATGTATTGTCTCAGGCTGGAAGTCCAAGATCAAGGTATTGTCAGGGCCGGCTCCTTCTGAGGCTGGGTCCTCACAGTCTGCTCCAGGCCTCCCCCAGCTTCTGGAGGTTTGTTGGCATTTCTTGGCTCATAGAAACATCACCCCAATCTTTACCTTTCCTTCACCTGGCATTCTCCCTGTGTTCAGCTTTTCTGTATCTAAATTTCCCCTTTTTATAAGGACACCAGTCATGTTGGGTTAGGGCTCATAGGGTCAGGGGGCCCACCCTATGATCTCACTTTATCTGATTACCTCTGTAAAGACCCTGTCTCCAAACAAGGTCATACTGTGAGGTCTCAGGGGTTAGGATTTCAACATGTAAATTTAGAGGCAGACACAATCTTAACTCATAACACTCTATCCTCTGCTTCCCCAAATTCATGTCCTTGTCACATGAAAAATACATTCACCCTATCCCAGTATTCCCCAAATTCTTAATTCATTCCAGCATCAGCTCTATGTCCAAGACCTCATCTAAATCTCATCTGAATCAGGTATGGGTGAAACTTGGGGTATGATTCATCCTGAAGCAAAATTCTTCTCCATCTGTAAAGCTGTGAAACCAGATAAGGAGTTATTTTAAGCTTCTAAAACACAATGGTGGGACAGACATAAGATAGACAGTGTCCTGGGTAGGGTCAAATTTTCTCCCTGGAGTCTGGATATCCTGGCATCTGCCTTTATCAAGGCCTTCCTGTGAGTGGTTTCCTAATGCGACCACACCCCTGCTTGGTGTTCCCTCAAACACCACTCTTCCAGGAAATCCAGGTTCATAGGTCTGTTTCCCACAGGCCAGCTTAGAGGTCAATGATTCCTAATGCACTGATGACATTAGAAACCTTGACAATCAAACACATGGGCCATGATGAAGCTCAGAACATCATCTTGACATGCTAGTAACTGGCCTCTCACTCCTTGCTTGCTCTGAGATTTCTGTCTAGGAAAAAGTAGCAAAAGAAACAAATTCTGAGTGTTTTCTCTTCCTTGTTGGCTCTATGAGGATCCAATATATGATGCACATTCCCTTTCTATATGAAGTGGCATGGAGATGTTCCTATGAGTTCCTGTGTTCATGCTGGTCTCCCCATAAATCCAATGGCCCCATAATTCATTGTCTTGGGGGCACAGTGTGAGGACAAAAGTCCTTGAATATCAATGACTTTCAATGATCAGAGACTCAAGAGCCTTTTGCTCCAGTTGTATAATGCACTTAGGATTTTAATCAACCTTAACGTGTGGATTTTATACATTATTCAAGACCTCCACAGGCCCCACATAGATCCTCGTGTTGACAAACACCCCATTAGAAGCCTGGGTTGTCTCAGCACAGGGCAGGAACCCTGTTGGTATGCACAGCAGCGACTCCCAGAAGGACTGAAGTCAACACTTCCTTGTGCTCCAGCCAGAACTTTGGAAATTGGACATTTTCTATCCTAAGAAAAATTCCCCCAGTTGATCCTGTGCTTTGGCATTAACATCAGTCTCAATGTAAGTGTTTTTTTGGCAATCATGAAGGACGCCTATGAGGAAACAGCTGTGGGCAGGTGTGAGAAAATGCCCCGGGGGGCCCATTGTTCCCATTGTTCTGTGGGACAGGAGCCCAGTGAGACTGGGATTGAGTCAAGCACTGATTTCTGCCTGAGACAGTGGCATCCCAAAGAGCTCTAACTGACAGCTGGCTCTCAGCCTTCCTGAGCTCTTTCAGGCCTCCAAGCTGCAGGGTGCATGTACCATCAGAGATCCGAGAGGATAGCACAGCCTATCATGTCCACCAGGGACCGACTCAGCAAGGCAGAGGGCCTAGGATTAGGAGTCGAGGCTCTGGCAGACCCAGGGCATTCTAATTTTATCCATGAGCATCAGTATTATGCTGGACAAATCATTTCACTTCCCCCAGCCTCATTTTCTGCATATGTAAAATAAAGGCAGGGGTTGTATGTAGCTCCTGCCTTTGGTTTGGGGATCAAATGAGATCACGTGCCCAAGGCACTCTGCCTGTGCTGTGGTGTATAGGATATGCTCAATTAGACCTCCAAGTTTTAGGGAAATTTAGGGGTTAGAAATCTTAGGGAATCATCTCTGTGCATGCCCCTAGTCTCTAGCACTAATAACAGCACCTTCATAGTTTTATTACAACAACGTTCAGCAAGCACAGAAATGCATTCTCAGAAATAGTGATAACCTAATGGTAACAATAATTACAGGAAACAGCTAACAGCCATTGATCCAGATTCTATATTAAGCATTTTATAAGCCTTAGCTCACTTAATACTCACAACTACACAATACATACTTACAGATGAATAAACTGAGGCTCGGAGAGGTGAGAGAACATGCACAAAGTAACAAAGTCAGACCTGGATTTGAATCCAGGCCCATCTGGCACTAGCACCCATGCACCATATTGTGTAAGAGATGGGCAGCACATTATTTAACTTCTCTTCACCTTAGCTTTAACTGGAGGTGATAACTCTTAGTTCAGAGGTGACTGTATAGATCAAATTGGTATTGTATTTAAGGAAGATGCTTTGGGCACACAGATATCTATCTGGCTAGGAAGTTGCGCTTGCCGAACTCACCACCACAAGCCTTCTGTGTATCCAATGGAAACACTGATCCTGCAGCCAAGAAATTCATGGCAGCTCTTAGGAGTAGTCCACACTTGCTTGACAAGCAAGGAGGTGTTGGTCTCGAGCAATCTGGGTTTTGGGACCAACCCAGAAAGATAGTGAGGCAGGTACAACAGCTACCCAAAGGTATTCAGGTCCTAACCTCCTGTGATCATGTTATCTTACATGGCAAAGGGGACTTTGAAGATATGATTAAACTAAGCATCTTAAAATAGGGAGATTATCTGGGATTATTTGGATGCATCCAGTGTCATTACAAGATTGTCATAAGAGAGAGAGTCAGAGTCAGAGAAAATGAGACAATAGAAGCTGAAGTCAGACAGAGAGATGAAGATTTGAAGATGCTGGCTTTGAAGATGGAGAAAGGGGCTGTGAGCCAAGGAATGCAGGTCACTTTTAGAAGCTGAAAAGGAAACAGATTTTACCTTAGAATCTCCAGAAGGAACACGGTCCTGCTGACCCATTTTAGACCTCTGACTTCCGGAACAATAAGAGGGTAAATCTGTGTTTTTCTAAGCCACCAAGTCTGTGGTAATTTGTTACAGCAGCCATAGGAAACTAATACATTCTGTATCTCCCACAGAGACGAACAAACTTCAAACAAAGCCCCAACCAACACAGGGAGAGAGTAGGACAAATCCTCTTCTACATTGTGCCATTGTGAAAAATCATTGTACAGCTGGGCTTTAACACAGATTCTGTTTTGTTCAAATCTTGTTGTTAAATATTCAGAAGGAAAAGAGACATGGCCCCACACAGAAAAGAATGTCAGCATTTTGCATTTGCAGAAAGCCAGACTGTAAAACAGAATGATATGAAATCTCTTTGTAAAATCTGAAGTGATAGACACACATACTGAATTATTGTTATCAATATGAATTTTAAAAATGCAGAAGCAAGTTCCCAAAGTGGCACTCTGCAGGCTGTTCTACCACCCACCCATCTTTGGGAGCGGAAAGAGCAAGGGAAAGCTGGCAGCCAGGGCAGGGAGGAGACCCAGCCTTTCCGAGAACTGGCAATAGTTGGGATTGTCTTGAAACCGGTCACATCGGACGATGAAGCGTGAATCACTGAACAAATGTGCAAGAGAGAAAAACCGCAAAATAAGCCTAGAGACAGAATGCTAATAGTCAGGCAAATAAGGGGAGACAAGAATTTGAATATTCATGAGCCTCTAATCAGGAGCTTTGGATGAATTCGGAAATGGTCCCATTGGGTGATAATGTGCTCCGCAGGAAGGAGAATCCTGCCTGAGGAAGTGCAAAGCAGAGTGTGGACCAGACCTGTCCCACCGCCTGGGACTCCCAGGACATTGACCCAAGTCTCCACATCCTGGTCCCCACCATCAGTTGTCTTTCTCACCTGTCACTCACTCTGCGCTGCACTTGGTCTTTTCTTGCTGTAGAAGATTTCTACTTTTAGAGCTGGAAAGGGTAGCTGGGGAGAATGCTAATATGTTGGAACATCTTCCAAGTTCAGGCCTGAGCTACATATGCTCTATCCATATCTCACAGTCCCTCTCACAACCACTCTTTCATGGGGATATAAATGTCCCCATTTTATAGGTGAGAACTGAGGCTCAGGGAAATATCCTATTGCTGATGTCAACAGTAGAGCTTAGCTTTGAATAGCTTATCTGTATCATAGCAGAGCCTCATTTGTTGCTTTCCATCACCCAGGGTCCTAGACTTGTGTCCCCCTGAAATGTATGTAAGTACCTGGCTATATTTAGACTACAGCAGAGGAGTGGTGGAAGGCTGGGGAACAGGACTCGGCTACACAAAGAAGGCTTGGAGAAGAACTGAGATGAAGAAAGCCAGCTGCCTGGACACAGGACAATCCCACACGAAGTTTCTTGAGAATCAACTGGTGTGCCCAGAGGGGTGAGGACAGGGGCCTCAGGCAATGTGACGAGGGTCGGAGGTCCGTATGGGCCGGGTGCGGTGGTGCTCCTCACACATGCATACAGGCACATTGCACATATGTGTGGACTGAGCCCCTGCACCAAGATCAGCAGTGAACAAAACCAACATGAGAATTGAGAAAGTGCTGTGAAGCAAATGAACAAGGACTCCAAGAATGGTGAGGGAGGAAGAAGAGCCCAACTAAATGGTCAGAAAAAGCTTTTAAGAGGTGGTGACATCTGAGCTGACAACTAAAAGACGAGCCAGCCTTATAAGAATGGATGGAAAGGGGCGCCTGGGTGGCGCAGTCGGTTAAGCGTGCGACTTCAGCCAGGTCACGATCTCGCAGTCTGTGAGTTCGAGCCCCGCGTCGGGCTCTGGGCTGATGGCTCAGAGCCTGGAGCCTGTTTCCGATTCTGTGTCTCCCTCTCTCTCTGCCCCTCCCCCGTTCATGCTCTGTCTCTCTCTGTCCCAAAATAAATAAACGTTGAAAAAAAAAAAATTAAAAAAAAAAAAAAGAATGGATGGAAAAAAAATGCTTCTAGCAAAAATACAGGGTGAAACAGGTGAAACTGACAGTGGTCAACGCTCAGGCTCCCCATGGGCAGTGGTGGGCATTGAGGCCACAGCAAGACATGAGCCAACATCTAAGGGGATGAGCAGGAGCTCAGCAAGATCCCAGCTAACAGGCTGGGGGGTTGAGGTAAGAATATGCTCCTGATGGGGGAGGAAGAGCTGGACCACTTCTTCGCTGAAGAGATGATCTGAAACCCAGGGGTACTGCTATCAAGTACCTATCACGCAGGGGCGCCTGGGTGGCTCAGTCGGTTGAGTGTCCAACTTTGCTCAGGTCATGATGTCATGGTTCATGAGTTGAAGCCCCGAGTTGGGCTCTGTGCTGACAGCCCGGAGCCTGAAGCCTGCTTCAGATTCTGTGTCTCCCTCTCTCTCTGCCCCTCCCCCACTCATGCTTTATCTCTCTCTCTCAAAAACAAACATTTTTTTAAAAGTATCTACCATTCAGCTGCCTTGCATGCTGTAATACACATTAGTGCATTTATTTCTCAGAATCTTTCTCTGAGGCAGATGTTATTATTTTGGGCTCATTCTCTATTATTATTTTATTACTACAAATTAAGTGGTTTAACACAAAACATATTGCTTACTTCACAGTTTCTGTGGGTCAGGAGCTGGACATGTTTTAACTGGGTCCTCCACTCAGGGTCCCACAAAACTGAAAAGAAGATGTCAGCTAGGCTGTGTTCTCATCTGATGGCTTGACTGGGAAAGATTGCTTCCAAGCTCCCTCAGGTTATGAGCAGAATTCATTTCCCTGTGGATGTACAACTGATTCCCTGATGTCTTGCTGGCTATTGGCTGTGGATCACTCCTGACAACTAGAGGTAGCTGTCAGATCCTTGCCATGAGACCCCCTCCGTTGACCCTCTCACATTTCAGCCACTCTGGCTTCAGGAAAGGTCCAGTCGCATTTAAGAACTTGCCCAATTAATTCAGGCCCACCTAGATAATCTCCTTCTGGATTAACTCAAAGTCATAAGCCATCATCATGTTTAGTGATTCTGCCCTCACTCAAGGAGAGGTGATTATAGTAGGCATGCACAATGGGATTGTGGAGAAAGACAGGTAGTGAGGGCAGTCATCATGGGGCATCATAGAATATATACTGATAATATTAACAGCCATCATTCTTCCAGCACCTTCTACATGCCAGGCACTGTTCAAGTGACTTGATACACAACTGATCACCCTTGCTATGGTTATGCTATAAAAAGTGTCTATTTTAAAGATGATGAGACAAAATCAGAGAGGTTAAGAATAACTTGGCAAAGGCACATGATGTTGGTGAGGGGAAATCAGGTATGAACCCAAATCTGTGCCACTTCATAGGCTTGCCTGCTCCTAGTGGCCCCTGTGGCATAGGAGGGTGGCCTCTTTGCCACCAAGATCTTGTCGTCTCCAAATAGCTAAGGCCCAGAAGTCCCCAGAGGAATCCCCTCTCACTTCCTGTGGGCCTTGAAGGGAGAGCCCAGAACTACCCTGGAAGAGCTGCTTGGAGTACCAGGAAGTATCTTCTGTACTTGGCCTTGCAGACATCACAGATCCTGGCCACGGTGGCACACCCAGTGGATCCCCAGTCAGGGAGAAGCAGGCACTGGGGTCCAGGCCATCTCTACCAGGACCAGAGCGTGCCACATGTCCAGAGTGCATACAGCAGCATCGGGAAGCCTCCTCCAGCCTATGAGGGACACTAGTGACATGGGCACCTACCCACAGCTCCGTGGAGCCGACGCTGCACTTTCCAGACTGACTATCGCATGGCCCGGCCCCCTCGCCTCCCCCCTGCAGCAGAGCCTGAGCAGATGGTTCAGAGTCACTCCAGTGGAAATTAATGGAGTCAGACTGTCCACACACTTCTTTTCAACCGTAGAGAAATATTTTCCATGAGTCAAACACCAGATGTATTTTGTTTATGGGGTAATTTAGCACTTGCGAGGGGTAAGACACTAAAACTAGAGAAGAGCTGTTCGTGCTGGTGTTTCAGGCAGCGCCCAAGCACACTCCAGCCACCTGCAGTAAAACTTGGGGACATCCTGTCCGAAATGGAGCCTGGACCTTGGAACTCAACCCTTCAGTACTTCCCAGAGAGAAGACATATCACTTCTGCAAGCCACCCATGTCTGTCTCCTGGGGTTCGGTTTGTGATCACACTGGCTGAATTGGCCAGAGCCCTAGAGGTGGGGAAGGGGACGAAAAAAGAGCAGCACCACTAAGGGACTGAAAAGGTTCTTGGGGGGGGGTGGGCAGGTCAAGAAGCGCGAGAAATAAACTAAATTGTAAATAGGCCTTCCCTGGGACCACCATTTTTTTTTAACAGTCACAAAATGCTCTTAATCAGCATTTATCAAAGTATAGCCCGAGGAAAGCAATATCAGCATCAAAGGGGAGTCTGTTAGAAATGCAGATTCCTGGGCCTTTCCCCAGACCAACTGAATAAAACCTCTAGGAGTGGGGCCCAGCCAGCAATGTGTGATGTAAACACACCCTCCAGGGTAGTCTGATGCTCCCTGGAGTTTGAGAACCACTGCTCCAAATACCAGAGGTATGTTTTCACTTTACACCTAGCTGGGAAGTTTTACATAAATTAATGAATACCTCTGTGACTCCATTTTCCTCATCTGTAAAATGAATCACGGCGGTAGTCATTGTGCGCTACCTAACGGATGGTAGAAAATAAAGGAAGGAATTCATTGAAAGTGCTCAGAACTAGAACCTGTAGAGTATACCTCATCAGCAAACAGCTGTGGCCATCAGTATGATTATCTGTATTGGCCTTCGAAATCCACTGTGAATCACAGCTGCTAACATTAACAGCCATCATACTTTGTACACTTTTAACATGACAGGTACTGTTCACATGACTTGATGTAAATGTAAAATTGTCACAATGAGTGTAAAAAGTCATTTTTGCGGTATTCATTACCTTCACTCATTCATTCATTCATTAATCCAACAAACATGAACTAAGCCCCCTAATGTTCCAGGCACTGCGGTGGGACGGGTCCACAGGCAACAAAGCAGACAAATGAATCAGAGACCTCATTCAAATCATATGTGCTCACAACACATTTAACCCAAGTCCCCATTTAAGGTCTCCTCAAGTCTGGTTTCTCCTGGGACGCCCCGGGCCCGACTTGGCCCCTGCCCAGGCGGCCCACTCTCTGCTTAGCCCCTGCCTCTGCTTCCTGCCTCCTCCAACCCCCACTTACACCACAACAGCCTCTGCAGGCTTCACCCTCAGAATACCAGGACTGCCTCCCTCGGCCCTGAGTCCCCTTCCTGAGAAGTTCTGTGTGATCCCGGGAGTAGCCAGACTATTCTTTTACTATATAAACAACAGTTTTAGCCTTGTCCATGCCCTAAGAGTGGCCAGTGCGTGGCAGATTCAATTACGTACTGTGTATTCAGGGTAAGGAGATGTTACATTGAAAATTAAGACCACAAATTATGCATGCAAGTGGGAAAACTTCAACTCCCAGCCTCATTTGCTCTCGGGTGACGTGGTCCCAAGGCCTGGTATCTGGAATGCCCAGTGCCTGCATAGACTTGTATTATCCGTTTCTTCAGGTACATTGCCTATTAACACGTGTACCAAAGGGTTTGAGGTATATCAGACCCAGACCATTGGAACCTGCAAGTTGAGGTGCTAGTCTTGTCTCCAGACACTCACTCATGTACAGTGTAGAATAGGTTTTGAAAACCACAACCCACAGGCCAAATACAGCCCAAAGACTTTGTTGTTTTAAATAAAATTGTATTGGGACGCAGCCATACCCATTTATTTACATGTTGTCTCTGGCTGTTTTTGCACTTCAGTAGCAAAGTTGAGAAGTTCTGAGAGAGACCATCCGGACCACAATGCCTAAAATAATTACTATCTGTCCCCTTTAAAAGCAAGTTTGCCAACTCCTGCTCTAAAAGCAAGGTATATACAGCCTGCCTTGAAAGAAATCCAGTTCATCCTTTCTAACTGAACTGATGAATTAAGTTATGAGAAGCCATCACTCATCCACATCCTACCTCCTTTAGTCTATTTGGGCTAGGACTCAGCAAAAGTGTTTCAACAAATTATACAGACACAATTATAGCCAATTAATGTACTGGTTTAATTATCAGTTAATAGCTAAGGCACTTAATAAAAGCATAACACGGGGCGCCTGGGTGGCGTAGTCGGTTAAGCGTCCGACTTCAGCCAGGTCACGATCTCGCGGTCCGTGGGTTCGAGCCCCGCGTCAGGCTCTGGGCTGATGGCTCAGAGCCTGGAGCCTGTTTCCGATTCTGTGTCTCCCTCTCTCTCTGCCCCTCCCCCGTTCATGCTCTGTCTCTCTCTGTCCCAAAAATAAATAAACGTTGAAAAAAAATTAAAAAAAAAAAAAAAATAAAAGCATAACACAACCTCGCTCAATATTAAAGAAATGCACATCAAAACAACGAGATTCCATTTGTCACCTGTTTGATTAATGGATATCACCAAGTTTGTTCAGACACAGAGGTGACTGTGGGGCGGTAACAGTGAGCATCTTCCCACTCTGCAGGTTCAACATCTGTGGCAGGCACTTTGCAAATCTGAGACAGCTATAAATACACCTACCTTTCAATGAGGATTCCTCTTCCAGGATTTCATCCTACATGTGTGTTCTCAAATGTGTTCAATGCCATTTGTCTAAATATGTTCAATGCAAAATAGCAAAAACTGAGGTGATCCGACAATAAAGAGTAAATAAATCAGTATGTCCATATTGCGGAACATGAAAGAACCATGAAAAAAGAATAAGCTAGACCTAATTCACCTAATGAGATGAAGAAAGAATGACTACATGTAATGGAGTTGAGGTAGAATAGTCTCAAGAGAATTATCTGAGAGGCACAAAAGGGCATAGGCTGTGTGTGTGTGTGCGTGTGTGTTATAGTAAGCACCCATTGTTATTAATGAAGGATATGTAGACACACACAAACACACAAATACATGCAAACGAGTAGAGAAATTTGAAAATTTTAAATGAGGAAACGGCCACAATCATGGTTGCCCCAGAAGAGGAACCCAAGAGTCTGAACTAGAAGAGTCACTCTGTTTTGACTTTGTACCCTCTTTTTCTGCTTGTTTTTTTTAACACATGCATACTTTGTTAGTCTAATTTTAAAACATGTTTTTATAAAACAGAAATGTCACTCTATGTCTGACAGTGGTGCTTTCCAGGACACCAGGGTCCTGGTGGGGAGAGGGGCATTGCTGTTAGTGTGAAAGACATTCCCCAAAACTCAAGAAGGTAATGACAGTGCCCCAGAGCACTACAGCAAGCTGCCACGGACTCCCTAACTTGCAAACTCTCAGGCAACTCTGTACAACAAACCAGTGTTATTAAAAGAGAAGAAAAATCAATAATCCATCATGGAGAGGGCTTTGGAGTCAGATGAGAAGGCTCTAGATTCTGGCATCCCCCCAGGAGCTGTGAGACCCCCTCCCCAGAAGTGTAGTAAATATCAAAGCCCTCTGAGCCTCTGTTTCCTCACCAGTGACAGTGGGGATCATGATGCCCCCCCATTCACGGTGGGGGGGACAACAGTGTCCCTGCTCATGGTGGGGGGAATCACAATGCCCCCCATCACGGTGCAGGGATCACAATTCCGCCCCTTATGGTGGGGGAGACAACAATGCCCTCACTCATGGAGGGGGGGATCACAATGCCCCCGCTCACAGTGGGTAGGATCACAATGCCGCCCCTCATGGTGGACCGGACAACAATGCCCCCGCTCATAATGCGGGGGATCATGACGCTACCCCTCACGGTGGGGGGGGGGGGACAACAATGCCCACTCTCACGGTGGGGGGGACAACAATGCCCCCGCTTGCAGTAGAGGGATCACGATGCCCCCACTGACAAGGGGCTTGGGCAGGGCCAGCACTTACACAGCGCACGCCCTGGGCCTGACTGTGCTAAGCACGTCACAGGCCCTACTACATTTAGTTAACGGCCAAACCACTGTCCTCATTCTTCAGATAAAGAAACTGAGGTTTAGGGAGCCAAAGTCACATAGTTATTAAGTAGCAGTCAGGGTACAAACCCAGGTCTGTCTGCCTGGGCCTGCAACAGTTATTAGATTTTGCCTTTCGATGAAATGAGGTAAGCCGAGATCATTCACCCGAAGTTGCCTCTTAGATAGCAGCTACTCAACACACGCCATTCATGCCAAGTCCCGCAGACCCTCAGGTGCCAGGTTAAGTGTCCAACTGGCAGTACCCAGCCCAGCTTCCACGCAGCCCTCTGCACTGCCCCCTGCTGGGCTGGTGACAGCGGCTCAGGCCCTCCGCAGCCCAGCTGAGCATCCTCTGCTGGGGAACTCCAGGCACCCTCAGTGGGGACCTGGAGGGCCTTCCTGACCTGATGGTTGTTCGTAGCTTTTCTTCTAGTGAGCAGAGGCCTCAGCTTCCACAACCACGTGCAGCTTAGGAAGTGCTTCCCCTGGGATCCACCAGAACCAGACATAGCTCTACACCCTGTCTCCCTCTGTAGCTCTATCTCTGTCCACCTCTGTCCCTTTGTGTCTCTCTGTGTGTCTCTCTCTGCCCATTTCTCTCTCTCTCTCTCTCGTGTGTGTGTGTGTGTGTGTGTGTGTGTGTGTGTCTTCATCTCACTCACACACACACCAGAATCAGAAAAGAGAGCTCAGTCACCTCAGTGATCCATACTATCCTCTCCCCTCAGTCTGAGAAGTTCAAGGCTGCTCTAGCCTACATGAGAGACCCCAGATTCTGCTCACAGATAAGGGTCTCGGAGTCCTCTCTCATGCCAGGGTCCCCTTTGTCTTCTCCCCTCAGACATCCAAGTGCTCACATTACCCTGAGTCACAGCTGCTTTTCTGTAAAGCAGGGAGAATAACACCTATGTCATAGTGAAGCTGGGAGGAGAAAGAGGGCATGAGCCAATACAGAAACGAGCAAGGGGCAGCTCCTGGCATTGACTAAACTGCACAAATCCTGAGGGTGGGAGTACAACATCTGCCTCGTCCCTGACGCATCAATTGTGCCTAACGGAGATCACAGTGGAAAACACATGTTCAGTAGAAATGTACTGAGCCCAGGAAAAAAGGGAGCTCAAATACATACTAAGCACTTGCCATTAGTTAGGCACTGTACCAAGTACAAAAAAAAAAAAAAAAAAAAAAAAAAAGATGGTCTTCCTGGGCACCACTGAGCCCAGGTACAAACACCCAATGCAAAGAAAGCAGAGAAAGAAATAAAAAGAGCAGGGAAGCCTATCCTGTCTGCCAGGGGCCCCACATAACATTTTACATGCTTTTTCTCATCTAATAATTACAAAAGGCCTGCCAGACACATCTTCTCGCCCCAATTTTACCTACAGAGAAGGAAACTGAGTTAAAGAGACATTAGGGGACGGGCCCCAGTGGTACAGTGAGCAGGTAGGGGCAGGGCTTGGCTTCCAACAGGATGCCAGTCATCAAAGCTTGCATTTCCCTCCTTCTGTTGTCCTCTGGAAGGGCAGTGGGGCCCCTGGTTGGCTGTGGTCTCTCCCAGTTCTGCACTCTTCCAATGTGTCTCAGTCTCCCCTGGCACAGGAGTCCTTTCTATCTTTCACACAAAAGCTCCAATGACCTGTGAGAGACCTCTCCCCACCTCGCACCTCCCAAGCAGTGCTCCCTATCGGACCCTTAGCAGACAGGGCCCACTCTCCAAGCTCTCAGACCCTTGGGCTTGGTGCCACCCCAAGGGAGGCCCTATTTTCAGCAATGTGCTGCAGGGACACTTATCTTCTCTGTAAGTGAAATCCAGAAGGAGAAAACCAGGGCCTCGGTTAGGGGTTAGTGATGCTGGGTTACCCATGCATGGAGCCCAAGTTAGGGGTCCCACAAAAGAAACTGTCGAATGCACCAAAGACTTGGAAACACCAAGAGAGAAACAGGACAAAGGAAAGATGTCAGAGTCCTCTGCTGTGGGAAGACGTACCACCTGTTTTACCCTGCAGGAAGCTGGAGGGGCCCAGCCATCAGTTTCCCCCTTTCCTGCCTCCACACCTCCACAGGGCCCTTCCAGGATCTCCCTGAGAGCTCAACCCAAATCCCTTACATGTGCCCGTAGATGTCATCACTCCTTCCTGCACCTCCCGCTCAGCTTCAACACAGACTCATAACTGATGCTGCCAGGTGTATGAGGAAAGCCTGTCATTTCTTCTGCCCTTTGTGCTCCCCTCTCACACCTCCTGGAAGGAAACTCTTCCATTTTCCCATTGAGCACGGGACAGGTCACGCGAGGCTGGCCTTCTGACCACAGCTGCCAGGACCAGGGTGGATGCCTCACAAAAATACTGGCATACATCATAACCAGCGCAGTTGGCCCTGAGTAAACTCCTCCCTGGAAGGCATTTGCAGTTAGGCTGCTCCGGCTGAAAGTCACATGAGCTGAGCTCAAACATTTTAAAAAATTTTTCTTAGTAACATTATTTGAACAAAATAAAAACCTGTCCCAGCAGTTCTCTCTACCAGGCACTTGGCAGAGGTCCCACAAGGTTCTCAGAAACTTGGGCCGGGCCCCAGCTCATCCCAAGGAATCTCTGGGCTCAGCTGCCTGTCTTAGGGAATGCTTGCCTTGCCATCATGTGAATTCAGGACAAAAACTGTTGGGATTTAGAACAGCCTGGGTTCCAATCTGCTGGGCTTACGAAAAAGAAAAAGCTGGGGAGAAGACAGAGGAATGCTTTGGCTCATGCAACAGAAAAGTCTGGAGGCAACCGCTTCAGGTAAGACTGGTTCCATGGGCTCAAACAATTTCATCAGGACTTGGTTTCTCTCTGCCTTTTACATACGCTTTCCCCTGTGTCAACTTCATCCTTAAGCAGCAAAATAGGGGCGCCTGGGTGGCGCAGTCGGTTAAGCGTCCGACTTCAGCCAGGTCACGATCTCGCGGTCTGTGAGTTCGAGCCCCGCGTCAGGCTCTGGGCTGACGGCTCAGAGCCTGGAGCCTGCTTCCGATTCTGTGTCTCCCTCTCTCTCTGTCCCTCCCCCGTTCATGCTCTGTCTCTCTCTGTCCCAAAAATAAATAAACGTTGAAAAAAAAAAATTTAAGCAGCAAAATAGATGTCAGAAGCCTGGAAACACAGACTTACAACTTGGCCACCCTTTTCCTAACAGTTCCAGGAAAAGCTAGAGTTAAACCTCACTGGATCAGTGTGGGTCCCAAGCCCAACCCTATTGGTTATTGTGGATGGAATATGCTGATTAGCTGGGCCTGGAGCCAAAGGAAAATGGGGTACAGTGTGTGTGGGGGAGGGTGATTTAGGGGGGGAAAGGCGACAGGAATGCTGACTGGGTAAGAATGAGAGACGATCACGGGGTGATGTAGGGTATAGGTCTCAGGCTGCTGTTGATCCATCCATTCACTTAGCAGATAGTTATTTAGCAACTGCTGCATGCCAAGCACCACGGGAGGCCCTGAGGCTGAGTAACCAAACAGATCTAGCACTAACTCTTAGGAAGAGCAGGTCCAGTGGGGAAGATGAATAACACACCAGCAAACACACAGATACACGAGGTAGGTGTGGAGAGTGGAACTTCTGGGAAGGACAAAAATGGATGAGAACAAGGAACAATGGTGTCAGGGGAGGGCAAGATGAGTGGCCATTTGGGCACCCATGTGCACCAAGAAAGCAGAAAGATCCAGCTCAAGGTGAAAATCTGAACAGTCAGATGGTTGGGGCAGATGTGCAAAGCCAAGAGAACACATTTCCCCCCAGAGAGAAGGGGAGAAAAGGAGGGAGAGAGACAGGCAGGGATGGACAGGACTTACACCCAGTTTTCTCCTTTTAGTCTCATACTCCTACCTTCTTATCATGAATCCCCTTTACTCACATTTGGCCAAAGGGTCTCTTTGTCTTGAATAAATCACCCTAAACCATGGAATTAACCAAAAATTCAAGACGTCTAACCTCATTACTTGCCCACAAGACACCATTTTGTAGGCTCATTCATTCTTAAGTGACATAAGATACCCAAAACTTCACTGGGCTGTGACTGAAAAGTACCCACGCTTAAAAAAATAATACTATATGTGAATACTTAAGTATATACATAGTGTACTCACATGTACTTAAGGATACACAGAAAGTGAGACAGCCAGTTCAGTAGCAGATTTGAAAACCAAAGCACCATTTCTTGAGCTCTCCACAGTGGGTCTGCAGGCTTGTGGGGGTATAAGAATGATTCAGTGCTGGGGCGCCTGGGTGGCTCAGTCAGTTAAGCGGCCGACTTCGGCTCAGGTCATGATCTCACAGTTCAGAGGTTTGAGCTCCACATAGGGCTCTGTGCTCATAGCTCAGAGCCTGAAGCCTGCTTCAGATTCTATGTCTCCCTCTCTCTCTGCCCCTCCCTCACTCCTGCTCTGTCTCTCTCTGTCTCAAAATTAAATAAACATTAAAAAAAAAAAAAGAATGATTCAGTGCTGGGGCACCTGGGTAGCTAATTCCTCAAAGATGCCCAAAGCAAAGTACACACACACACACACGCACATGCACATTCACATAAGAGAGTACACACACACAGCACACACAGACACATAAATTATATCCATTCCCATACATACACACACAATGAATACATGCAAAGTGCAAACATACACATACAAAGCACATGTATACAAGGTACACATACACAAACTACACACACACACACACAAATTGCACACATGCACACAAAGCACACACAGTAAACACACACACAGATTATGAAAAGTGTTCAGATTAATTTTTGACTACTATTCACCAAGGCCCTTCTCACAGCCAGGCACTGTGGTTGAAGGTGTTTTCACACCCATGGTAATAGCAATGATGGAAGAAGTGCTTATCGATCTTCCCTGTGTCCCTGGAAGGCCCGGTTTCATCAGCATTCCCCTTTTTGGAAGGAAAGGGCTTGCCCTGGGCCACACCTCTAAGACATGGTGGAGCCTCTAGGACGGCTAGAGGGCCACACCTCTAGGACAGCTCTCCTCTTTGGTCAACTCCACACTGCTCTCTAAATGTACATGTGTAAGGGTCCAGGTCCTGCCACATCCACTGTGTCTACACAAATGAGCTCCCTGTGATGCAGATCTCAGCATGTTACACATCTCAGGGTATAAAACGGTACTCTCTATACTATAGCCTACTAACGCCATTCCAGATTTATTACATTTATTTAAAAACAACAAACATTCTCAATTATTTCCACACTGCTCGGGACCATAATTTACTCAGAGGTATGAGCTATCAAGTTTCTCAGGGATTGCTTCAAAATGTCAGATCTAAAAGATGACTCCTATGTTAGCAAATATGAAATACCCATTTGTATTTTTCATTTTTACTTTGATTTAATTTTCAGACAATTCAACTTCCTCCCCATGCCTGAGTGCCTAAATTCATTTCACCTGTCAAAAGAGACAAATTTTCATAATTACAAAATAAAACATGGTGGCCTTCTTTGGTGACCGTATATTTCACATCTTTCTTTTTTCTGTATGAAAATGCCTTTCTAGTCTAGTTGGCTTACTTCTGACATATTTTCGTTCAGTCTCTGCTTAGAACAGACAAGGGTACAGGCTAAACATTCACTAATGTTTTGTTATGTTAATGAACATCTGTAAACAGAGATGAAATTTCCCAGCCGAGCCTGCCTTCGATGCTCACATCTTCTTTTCTGTAATCTGTGCTGAAAACAGTCAGTGTTCTGAGATTACAAGCTATAGCATGACACATACCCCATTCTATAGTGGTTCCTTCTGCCTTGACCAAAAAGCCCTCAAGTCCTACCATCAGGTTCAGTCAGGATGTTCATTTCAGAGAGGTCAGAATCATCTAGGGCTTTCTTACCATAGCTGCCAGGGGCAGCTTACTATGCACAGGACATAGTAAGGGGATTTTCTTTAAAATATTTTATTTTCATTTACAAAAGTAATACATGTTCTTTGTCTAAAAATTTGGGGGGACAGAAACAGCAACAGTCAGAAACAGATGACCTACAACTCCACCGTCCAAAGCAAAACACAGCCAACACGCTGATGGAACTTCAGACTGTTCTTTTAAAACAAAATTCACACATACACACACAAAATAAATAAATAAATGAAAATAAAATTCACTTTTGACTTGGTTGGGCTTTTGAATCCTTGAAAATGGTTAATCATTAGAAACCTACTCTATTAGTTGCCAAGGGGTTAAAGACGAAAAGGGAAGAAAACATTTACTTCTTTGAAGCTGTCCACCTGAGGTGCAAAGTTCTGTCCCACAGAGTGTTGAAATGCCCAGTCTGGGCACCAGCCCTACTCCCCCACCCTTCACTCCTGCACCTGGACACACAGATCATTCCCAAAAGGTGATATAATTTAAAATTCAGTGGCCGGTACAGGGCACCTGGGTAGCTCAGTTGGTTAGGCATCCGACATTGGCTCAGGTCATGATCTCACGGTTCATGCGTTTGAGCCCCGCATCAGGCTCTGCGCTGACAGCTCAGAACATGGAGTCTGCTTCAGATTCTGTGTCTCCCTGTCTCTCTGCTCCCCCCACCTGTTCACGCTCTGTCACGTTCTCTCTTTCAAAAATAAATAAACATTAAAAAAAAATTCAGTGGCCAGTAAATTCTGAAAAGGATAAGAGTAATGAGAATCTGTGGAATGAAGAGAATATACAAGGCAAGATGCAATATCAGAGTGGGGTCATTTTCAGGAGCAGATGTTAAAGGTACAGAGCAATGAAAACTTGATGCATATACATATATACCCCATTTATACAGAAATCATGACTGTCATAGATCAAGGTCTCTGGGAAGCTGGCTTTGAAAAGGATATGTGCATACAGTAGGCTTCTTAGGCAGTGCTCACAGAATTGCCACCCATGCAAGGGACAGGATGGAAGCAGGAATGGATTGGATGTGGGGGGCAAGTGAGCTGAAATGCTCAACAAAAGCCTTGGCTGATCCCATGGGGAGCTGTGAAGCCAGGATGGTTCTTGACAGGTGTCCCACGATGGTATGAGAGACCAGTACACTTGCTTCATCAGCCAGTCATTGGATGTGGGCCACTGTGGGCCAAATGAGGCTCTTCGGAGGACAGAATTCCTACAGCTGGTGATGTCAAGGGCTGTGTGTCAGCAGAGCTCCAGCAATCCTCCAGGGAATCTGGGTGGCTGGTTACAGCATCCCCTAGGCTACAGGGATGCTACACAGTGTAGCAATGCCTCCTTCACCCAAAGAAAAGGCATACAGGTAACCAGATCCCTGCTATTGAGATCCACTCAGAAATCAGAGGCAGAAGTCCATTTACTTCTGGAGAAACTCACAAAAGAAAAAGTCAGGGGCCATTCTGAACACTGCCTAATACGCTAATCACCAGGGCGGTATGGACAATGGGGGTAGCCTCACCTTGAGGGACCACAGGATTAATTTATCAGGAATTCCGATTTTAGTTGCCAGCAGAGCTCCACACCCAGATCAGTGGCTGGTAAAACTCAGTATTTCTAAAAACACAATGATTGAGAGAGCAGACACCTGGTCCCCTTCATTCCGGCAGAGGTGCCAGTGCCCTGAGCAGGGTCCACAGCCCCACACAGACCTCACTGCTGCACTATCTACCAGAGGTTGAGAGGCGCCAGGCCAAGGAAGCACTCTCCGGAGCAGGCCCCACATGGTCCCATGGGACGTCATACAGAACTCCTCTGTCAGACTCTGCACCCAAGTGCCTTTTCACTCAACAAGGCCCGCACTACCATTCACATTTCACAAATGAGGTAACAAAGGCCCAACATCTTGTCCAACACCCCCTAGAGAACATAGCAGCACCAGAATTTGCACCCCATTGGGGAGGGGGCAACTTTGGGTTCATTCCATTATGCATGATTGCCCTCAGGTATCTGTTGGCATGACCATGAATTAGGCTGTTTACACCTCCGTTGACAACAGTGACGTTTTTCTATGGTCCGAGCTGCAGCCTTATTTCATTACCGTCATTACTGTCTATTGCAGAGGGGCGTGACGCTCTCTGCTCCTGGTGAATTGTAAGTCTGTGGCTCCCTAGCAGGGAGGACCGTCAATCTCTACAGGATGACAGTGCACAGCAAGACACAGCATCTCACTTCAGCTTCAGGAAGACAAAGCTGAGCATCTTCTCTTTGAGAAAATGATTTTGCTCATCATTTGTCTAGTGTCCTAACTACAGGGAGAGAAAAGTTGCTTTAAAGCTGGTCTCTTTTGTCTTTTTCAAGCTGAATGTGTCCCATCAAACCTAAAGAATTAGCCTTTCAACGGAATACCGCAGCAAAGATAAAATACACGGCAATAAATTATAAATTCATAATGAAATCCCAAAAGAATTACATTTACCTAGATGTCACTCACCTTACATGGCCACATAGAGACTATCACAGGGTGTGATATAATCCATACTTTAGTAAGATCAGAAAACACAATATAAGTACCAGCTCTTCATCAGGTTACCTCACTAGCCTGAGCCTCAGATTTCATCTACGAAATATGAGGGTGTGTCTGGGCCATCTTTAAGATTCCTTCCAGTTCTAGCATTTCCTAGTCAGGATCCACAGAGCCCTATTTTGTTCTGCTTGCCATGGAAAAGCTGTGAAACTACCACTATCACCACAAGATCACTCCCTAAAACAACAACAAGCTTCCCTGCAGGGTTTAGTGCCCCATGATAGGACACAGAAAGTGCTTATGTCATAAGTTTTTTTTTTTTTTAAATGTTCTTGTTTTACCATGGATGCAGTAATAGAAACATTAGCAGACAGAGATCCAAAGCAAGCTGTACTACCCCCCAAAGCTCACTGCAATGTTTAGGCCATAAATTGAAATTAGAATTACAAAAATGACACTCTAGAAATTATTTTAAAACTAAAAACATCTCTAAAAAAAAAATGAAATGGCATTCCAACTCAGTGGTTCTGCAGGCAACCCCCCCAAGTGAGAATGTCTCAATTACGGCGAAGTCGCCGTTACCCTCTCGACTGAAATTGCATGAGAGAGCTGTGTGATTTACATTTGCAGTTTATAAAATAAATTAGGCAGAAAAGAATCTCATAATCTCAAACACATTTAGTTGACCAGATTCCGCCAAGGTAAGTAGACAAGCATGTAATCCTTGAAGCAGCAAACAATGACACTAATGATTCATTAATACGTTCATCAGAAGAAATTTGATAAATGTATAGATATTCTCTTTCAGCCAACACTAGGAAATGGATCAGCAAAACTGCCCAAGACACACTTCCACCCAAACTCTGACTCCCATCATCAACCGAATGGCCTGTGACAGGAGGGGTAAGGGAGGACTGACACCTAAGTTGCTATTTTCAATGCTATGCACACAGGCTTCATTAGGAAGTCAGCGCATTATGTTTAGGACCATACAGAACGGGTGGGTATGGACCACAGCTCCACCTTGGCACAGCAGCTGTCACCTCCTGCCTCCATCACTATAGTGGCTTCCCAATTGGTGTCCCTGCTGCCACCATTGACCTTCTTTCATCTTTATCTTCCACAGAACAGCCAGAGGGACGCCTTAAAACTCTAAGTCAGTTCCTGCAACTTCTCAGTTCGACGCCACTTGAGCAGAGGGCGACGCCCTCAAAGTCCTACGGGATAGGGCCCCATCTTATCTTTCTGAGCTCATTTCCTATATCCTCCTCCCTCACACATTCTGTTCCAGCTACACAGTCCTCTTGTTACTTCTCGAACTTTCCGGGCAAGCTCCTAGCTCAAGGCTTTTGTGGTTGTGGTTCTTTTGCTCTTCCTTCATCCATATGCGTGAGACCTCCCTCTCCACTTTGAAGGCTTGGCTCACAGGTTACCTGCCCTAACCATTGCCTTACTACCATTACCTGCCCCTTATCCCCACCCCTGTGCGCTGTCATAACCCCATACCCTGGCTGACCTTTTATTCTGTCCAGTAAAATTGAAAGAATCCAACATACTATTTAATGTACTTATTTTTATGTCTTTTGTTTAATATCTATAAGCTCAGGAGGGCAGAAATCTTTGTTTTGTGATATCAAATCCCAGGGCCTAAAAGAGTATCTGGGAAGAGCAGACACAAAATAAATATGTGAAGGAAGGAAGGAAGGAATGGGGGGAGGGGAGAAGGAGGGAAAGGGGGGGAAGGGAAGGGAAGGGAAGGGAATTGCCTCTTCCTTTCCTCCTTTCCTCCCTCTCTCTCTTCTTCTCCTTTCCTCCTTCTCCTTGTCCCTTCTTCCTTCCTTCCTCTTTCTTCCGCTCTTCTGTCCTCCTGTCTCCTCCTTTCTTCCTCTTTCTTTCCTCTCCTCATTCCCCTCCTTTTCTCCTTCTCTGTACTTTCTCCTTTTCCTCCTTTCTCCCCTTTTTTGCTATTATTATTGTTGTTAGTTGTACTTGGAAATTATTTTCCATCTCTACATACGCAGTCCCTTGCATTCTCAGGTAATATGTCTTAAAAGTGCTTTTTTGTTTTCAAGTGGTGACTTAACTTGAGTATGTCATTGAGAATGTAAAAAGAATCAAGCTATGCTAAATCCTTTTTTTAATGTTTATTTATTTTTGAGAGAGAGAGAGAAGAGAGAGAGAAGAGAGCGAGTGAGCCTGAGCAGGGTAGGGGCAGAGAGGGAGGGGGACAGAGGATCTGAAGCAGGCTCTACTGTGCTGATGCAGTGAGCCCAGCCTGAGGTGAGGCTCAAACTCATGAACTGTGAGATCATGACCTAAGCTGAAGTGGGCCAGTGACCAGACATGTTAGAAAGAATACCACCTGGATCTGCCATCCCTCCACGTTCTTTCCACATCAGGTCAAACACTCTATCCGTCTTCCTAACCCCGTTTTGAGGCCCGCTGCTCATTAACTGTTTCTTATGCTTTTCTGAGTATTTCTGGATTTGACAGCCTAGTTCCCAGAGTCTAGCATCCTAGAGTTAATTCATGTAACTGAAATATATGAACCTGACCAAGGAGGAAGGAGAGAACAGAGAGAGAATGGGGGAACGGAGGAGACAAAGTGTGGTGGTGTTGCAGGATTTTTTTTTTTTTTTTTTTTTTTACAATACCCAGGATTTGTTGTCTTGCCGCTTTGAAGAATGAAGAGGTGGATACAAAATGAGCAGCAGGCAAAAGTTTATTAGAGTATAAGATCAGAAAGGAAGAAGAGTAGGAAAGGTCCCTTTACAGAGAATATTGGAAAGTGAATGCCAGAGGACTACAGGTAAGGGTGCTTGTTTTATCAGGTTCTGGTTGGGCCTTCCCCTCCCCTTCCCCCTTGTTCCTTCTCAGGTTCTATCCTTACTGGCTTGATTATCTCGAGGTGTTGGGTGTCCATCCATGATTGGCTAGTTTCCATTGTATGAGGGGTGGTCTTCTGTCAAATTCCTGAGGGGAAACCTGAGAGGGAGTAGGTGGAGTCCTTGAAGATGAACCTTATGCCTGAGGGTGTTTGCAGTGGTCAGACACTCCCAGCATTGTTCCAAAATAGGTGTTTTTTCCCCCACCCAGGGACTTCAGGCCCTAATCTTTCCTCTCTGCCTATGGAATCCTATCTTCTCCTATCATAGTGGGAAAGAGAGCACACATGCCCTGGGGAGCACTGGGTAGGGATCACCTGTGGGAAACATCAGTTGGCCCCGTGTGTTTGAAGAAGGTGCCATATGTAGAACTTTATGAGCAGTTCAAAGGATTGTCAGGGGTCATTTAGACTCCACGTGATATTTGTTTGATGCTCTGATTTTGGACTCCAAGCCTGGAGTTGGATTTGGCCACGTTATCTGTTTTGTTTCCCAAGGCCATCCTTGCCTTGAGTTTGCATTAAAGCTTTCACAAGAAACCCACCACATCACATCAGTGCCCCACACCCACTGTTACTGACACCCAGTCCACTCTACACACACACACACACACACACACACACACACACACACACACACACACCAGCTCACCTCACCACTGGTCTAAAATGGGTGAGATGCCATGTATGTTATAGCAGTAAGGAAGAAAGAGGTTTGTGGGAAGGTACCAGCTGGGCAGCAAATAAGCAAACTTATTCAGTGAGCAATCCTTTTTTTTTTTTTCTTAGTGTTTTATTTATTTTTGAGAGACAGAGACAGAGTGTAAGCAGGGAGGTGCAGAGGGAAAGGAAGACACAGAATCCAAAGCAGGTCCCAGGCTCTGAGCTGTCAGCACAGAGCCCGACGCAGGGCCCGAATTCACGAACCACAAGGTCATGACCTGAGCCTATGTCAGAGACCCTTAACCAACTGAGCCACCCAGACACCCACTGAACAATCTTGAAGAAGCACCAACTCAGTGCCAAAGCTGTTGAATGAGTAGAACTAAAAAGTGACAGATAAATAAATGAACAATCAATGCCTATTCAACACAATGTCCTAAAAAAGATGAACTCTATAGCTTTCAAAGCAGTTCTAGTTCATTCAAATGAGTTCTAGAACCTCTAGCCCACTGCAGTGATTCTGAAGACCCAGCAGCATCTGCCAGTTTCCTTGGAAAAGCGGCCAAGTGTCTATAGTCTCCTGGACATTCTGAAAGAAGAGTAGCTCATATATTCCATTATCTACTTATTCATGTGTGTATTATATTCAGAAAAAAAGTATATAATTTAAACTCTGACCCACTCAAATATATTTTGATAAGCTGATTTATTCATCAAATATCAATAGAGCAGAAATTATATGGCAAGAACTTGCCCCAGAACTCCTTTTCGGTGCACAAATCCTAGGCACTTTCTTCTACAGAGATCAACAGTCTAGTAATGAGCACATCAAAAGATGTGAGAGCAAATCCAAATTCCACTGCACATTTTTGCATTTCTACATTATGTCCTTTTTCCTCCCTTCTTAGGGGGACATTTGCTTTAGAACAGAAGTGTCAAGGAGATACTAAATACATAAATCCTGTTGTTTCAGTATTTATCTTTTTGCCCTCATGTATTTTTGGCTTCTATTTATAAGAACCCAAATTAAACTTTCAAGGTCAAAGTGATATCTGACAGAGACATGGAAATTCTTAGCTAGTTGTATAGAGATGGTGCTTACAAAATACCCAAAGGACATATTGTATATTTTTAACTTGCTCTTAAGACCTCTGAATTCAAATGTGAGGCCTTGCATACAAAGGATCAAGACAAATTATGCTATATGAAAGAAGAAAGCGTTTGTTTTTTTGTTTTGTTTTGGTTTTTTTCCTTTTGCAATAGATGAAAGATGCTTCCCTCCTCTAATGAGTCATGAATGACTCATCTACTCTTGGGAAAATCTCAAGTGGCCAGTGATTTGATTGCTTTTTCTGCTGTAAACACATCTAAGAAGCAGAGCATAAGAGGTAAACAATAAAGGACCCTGTGAAATTCAAATAATTTTATGTGTTTCTTTACCAAATGACACCATCCTGAAAGCAACTTTTAATGCAAAATATGAGTTCTCTTTCATATTGGTAATATTTAAGTGTGGTCACTGAACCAACCGATTTTGGCTGAGTGCAATTTGGAGGGGTGTTCCTTCTTATCCTGTAATAGGATTCACCATAATATTGACCCAATTCAATCATTCATAATGAAAGCCACAGGATGACTTTCATCTTTTCCTATGTCTTATTGATAAGACACCATCTATCTTCATTTCTGTTTCTTTCTCTCTCCAGACCCTCAAACTATTTTGATAACTTGCAAAGCTAAGAAATGTTCAATGTTGAGGAAAAACACCAGAGAACTTTTGAAATTCATTGTACCCCAAAGGCTGACAGCAAGAATATACTTTCTGGTACATAGAAAGAAAAATGTATTTGGTATGACTGCTGTTAATATGTCATCAAGATAAATCATAAGTCTTATTCTTGGGAATCTTAATAAAAGAAGTCACTTGAGACGTGGAAAGTACAAAAATAATCACCAATAGGCTCTATCTTTGACTAGAACCTGGGGAAATTTTGAAAGTGTTCATTCATATAGACACTTAAAAAGACATAGCCCAAATTTATCATTGTCATAAATTCTTGCTGACTAAAAGTTTCCTTAGAGTAATTTACAATACCCATCATAAAATACTTCATCAAAAGGAAACACTTCGATTTAATACAAAACCGTAAACTCCCAAGGACTCGGGGACAATGGTCTCATCCGGTCTCCAGAGAAAATGGAGTGATCTATGACTCCTATATGCCTCAAGACTTAGTCTGGCTTTCATCTGACGTCCCTACCTTGGGGTTGTCACACAGCTCTGGCAAGTCTGTTTCCCTGTGGGGATCCTATAAGAGATGTGCTTTGAAATAACACTCTGGTTCTTCATCATCTTTCCTGGGGGCAGGAGGAGAGGAAGAAGGCTGCCGCACACCAAGTGGTTGATCAGAAGAAGTGCTCTGTGATTAGCACAGCAAACACCTTGAATCCATGTTCTAGCCTCATGATGGAGGGAAGCTATTCCACACTGGATGTTTCTAGATGCCTCAATCACTCTATTGAGGCAAGTGTTTTACTTTGTCTTCAGGCCAAGAAAGCTGTTAGCTAGCTAGTGGGACCCTCTAAAGATAAAGAAGTCTGCACACCAAAGAACAGAACCATCAGCTTTCCATCTTTCTCCTGTTCTTCGCTACAGACTGTTAAAGCAATTAGTCTGAACTCTGGCACCAGCTCTGACGAATGCCCCTGTGCTCCAGCCCAGTTTTCACTGCAGCTGGAATCCTCCGTCTAAACGCTCTTGCTGACACTTCTAATTCCTTTCTCTAAAGTAAAGCTCAATGTCTTTCTCCCAAACTGGCTGCTCTGTCAGAATCTTACCACCTCCCTGTTTACTCGCATTCAAAACCTCCTTAAGTCCCAACATCTAAGTCATATGTGTGTGGCTTCTTGAACACCCTCAGACGCCTCTCTCTGACACAGCCAACTGCCAACAGGTTGACCCAGCCAGACATCTCACTCTCTGCCCTAGAATGTCTAGGCTACTTCTGGCATCTCCCTAAAATAAATTTTGCATAACATTGCCAACTAAATCTGCCGGAAGCACAGCTCTGCTGATGTCACTCTGACATCAGAACCTTTCAATAGTTCCATCTGCTACCAAAAGCAGTCTACACTTCTGCTCTAGCTTTCCCCTTCCTTGTGATAACCAGCTCTCCAGCCTCACTTCTGAATACTTTAAGCTACATGTGGATGCATGAAATGTCCCAATATTATTCTGGTGCCATTACCCCTAATTCTTCTTTTGCCTAGAAGAATTCATCTTCACTGAAATCCTACCCTTCCTTCCAGGTCAAGCTAAAGTACCATATTCTCTACTAAAGATTCCTTTTGCCAATACTCCCAATAGAAAAGCTGTTTTGTTTTTCCATAAAACCTTGATCATACGATACCGACTGATTTGCTTCACTCTATAATTTTTGTACATATACTTTATCTCTTATGTTTGGCTCTGAGTTCATTGAAGGCAGGGATTCACTTTTGCCCTGGTTCAGGTTTGTATCGCTCAATTAGCATATTATTATTAGATGGATGGATAGGTGAATGGACAGAACTTATGTTCTATGCATAAAGAGCTGATACACAAAACTATGGAGCACAGAGGTCTATAATCAAACCTTTAGCCAACAGGGAAAGAGTACTCTCTTTTCTCTTCATACCCATGAGTCCTGGATAACCCCTGTCTAAGTTGTAATGCTGGCATTTAAAAGAGATGCTTTAAAAAGCAGCAGGACCAACAATAACAAGACTGAATGGATAATGATGAGATATTACTGTTTTCCATAGAAATCTGAAGACTTGGCAATCTTGGAGAAGGGTGTTAAGCAAGGGAAGACCTGAGCAGTGTGGTGGATATAGAAATCAGCCAAGTGAAGACAAGGAAATTAAAAGAGATTTACAGACAGTGGAAAACAGCCTTCACATATGCTCCTAGGTTTTGAGCATGGAATGTTGGGGATATGCAATAGTTGAAGCGTAGAGTTCAAGGAACCTGGTGATAAGAAATAAGGCTGAAGAGGTGGAGACAGCCATTCATTCAATATTGGCAACTTTCTAAAAACAACTCCCTTGTATAATTTACCACCTTTTGCCTGAGTCTGCATTGTTCCCCTCAGAGACCAGTTATTTGGAAGACTCAGAAGGTCCAGAGCTGATGAGTGTTGGCATCGGCAAGAACAACAACCAAACTGAACCAAGGGCTTAGCTTATTGGAAAATTGCAGTTGGTGTTGGAATTAGAATGGTTGCGGGGTTTCACTACAATATCACAACTAGAGGTGGGGTGGAGGGGAGATACTCAGACACTTAGTGAAGGAACAGGTGTGCAGAAGCTACTGTCAGCCAATCAGAATCGCCGACTGCAATCTGAGCTTCACTTTTCTCAAAGGAACAAGTAGAACTAGCAGCAATGACAACCATACAACAGACACTGCTCAGGTATCAGGCATGGTGCTAAGCACATAATATGAGATTCTCTCCTCATCACAACTGTATTCAGGAGGTGTTACCTATCCATATTGTACAGATGAGGAAACTAAGGTGTGTAGGGGCTAAGAAACATGCCCAACTTCATACAGGCAGTACACATCTGAGCTGGGTTCCCAATCACAGCAGATGCATGCCCCAGGGCACTATACTACGTATTCCCTTCCTCCTTCTGCATATCAGGGCTTTACTCCCAAGTTTACATAAGGCTGGTGGGGCATCACAAGAATTGAAAAATCAGGCTCAATGGGAAAAGAGAAATTAAAAGGCTATTGCTGCCGGGCCCTAATTATATACAATCAGGGAAAAGAATCAGCTTGGAAGGCCAGCAAGTTATCCACAGCCCCAGAGTACTGTCTGAAACTAACAATCAGGATGGACAGAGCCGTAAACAAGCCCTTGCAATGACTACAGTAATTACCCTGTTCTGTAATTATAATAAGAATGAGAAATCAATGCATTACAGAAAGGGCAGCTACACACTTCTCTATAACCCTGCAACTCAGAGAGCCCAGGGAGAACCTTCTGGGGCGGTGGCTCCCATCCACCAGCCCCAGAAGCACCAGGTCAGGGAGAAGCTGAAGAGTCAGACATCAAGGGCTCTTGGAAGAAAAGAATTTTGATACAGTTCTTCAAGGAAGCGGCAAATGTAACGTAGAATAAGGGCCTCGGGGCATTGCACGGAAGGCGTAAAGAGCTTAAAGGGAATGACAGCAACCTCTGTACATGAGTAATGACCACAGAAACGGCAGAGCTGCAGCCCACCTCTCACACAGGCACAGACCCTCTGCACAGTGACAAACACAAGACCAGATGCCCAGGTCTCCCTGCAAGGCAAGATTCGTTGTTCTGGCTCCTGAGAGAGCTGTCAGCAACCAGCCTTCAGCTGTCAGCCCTCTCAGGAATTACCTCACCCAAAGTCACACATCAATGTCAGATGGAGGCCAGGGTATAAAGGCCGAGCCATTCTGGCAAAAGCAGGAAAACTCTAGATGGCCGTATAGGCGCCAGAGCTCCTATGTCACAGCGAGGCCTTCCCTCTGCCATTCCTGCTTCTGCCCTCTCCCTTCCACAGGAGTTGATCCAAAGCTTGCTCCCTAATAAACATGCCACATGTCAGCTCTGTCTCAGAGACCAAATCCCAGGGTAGCCAGCCCACCACAAGCACATGGCCTGTGTTTTAAACATATCCCTGGATTCTCCTATTTCCCTACCTTAATTTACACATCCCTCCATATTAGGCAACCAGATTCAGGGATCTTCTGGGATGAAAGAGAGACTAAAGGGGTGACGGGGAAGGCGGAGACAGAAGGTAAATGAGCCGATATTATAAAGGGCTGGAGGGAAGGACAATCCTACATAGACCGGGAGTTGGGTGGAGTTTCTGAGGGTGGATAGATGAGAGCATGTGGGCAAAGAAGGAGTGTCCTGGAGACAAAACAGATTTCAGGAGGAGTTCCTAAAATTATGAATTGTGTTCCCACCGGTGTTTTCAAGAGACACAAGTAACTATTGGAATCGCTTTTTAATTACGCTGAGTGCTGGATTGTGCATTTAATATGCGACTCCACACAGAATTTGAGGCCCAGGCTTTATTAGGCGCATTGGTCAAGGTAATTAACATCGGCTGCTTTAACAACATCCCCAGATCACAGAGGCTTAACAAAGCAAAGGTTTCTTTCTCACATCAGAATCAACTGAGGGTTGGGTGGCTCCTTTGGCCACACTGTCACCCAGTCACTGGGTCCCCTCTGCCACCCAGATAGTTTCCCGTTTACCTCCAACCTCAAAAAATCTTTGATCAAATTTTCTCGACCTTGCTTTTAGCCCTGGGAGGCTGATCTGTATGGATCTGTACGGATCTCCTCTTGAGAGACTCTGGCCTGCAGTTGAGTTTGGTCAGTGGGTACCTAGGCAGGAGATCAAAGGAAGGAAAAGGAGAGGGGGTTTGCTCCTCCAGCTTCCTGCCCCTTCGGGTCACCTTGAGAGTACTGAGTCACTTGACAGATGGTCACAGCTCTGTCTAGGTGGTTCTCTCTACACCTCTCATTGTCTCCAGGCTCTTTAACTGTGCTTGCACTTGCCCCCTCAGGCCTCAGATTAGTAACAGCCCTCCTGTCCTTAGTGGCAGAGCCCTGTAACATCCCTCGTGGTTTTCCTAAACCCCACCCTCACCTTTATCAATAGCCATTTCATTAAACTCCCTTGGATGATGCTAACTCGAATGTATCTTTTGTTTCATGCTGCAACCAGGAAACACCCCAGGAAAGAGAGCTGGGGGCAGAGTATGGTGTGTGCCCAGGACAGACAGACAGGACTTGGCATTTGGTGCCCTGGCATTTTCTCTGTCATCCTCTTCCAGCAGTTTTCCTTTTGTCTGGAGAAGCAAACACTAGTTAGATGTCACGATGGTTTTCTGAACCTCTTCTTCATATTTTACACTACAATTATACACGAATTTTTTATAGTGCTTTATTTTCTTATTTTCATTCAGCTCAAAATATAATTGTATTTCCCTTGAGACTTCCTCTTTGACCCATGGACTATTTAGAACTGCAATGTTTAGTTTCCACATGTTTGGAGTTTTTCCCCTTATCTTTCTGTTACTGATTTCAATTTCGATTCCACATGGTCAGAGGATTCCTGTTGTGTGATTTCAAACCTTTTGAATTTCTTGAGGTTTGTTTTGTGGCCCTGGATGGTCTGTCTTGGTGATTGTGCCCTGGGTACTTGAAAAGCATCTGGATTCTGCTGTTGGTGGATAGAGTGTTCTAAGCTAACTAGACCCTGTCAGTTGACGGTACTGGGTTCTTCTGTATCCTTTGCTGATTTTCTCACTGTTCTATCAATTGTTAAAGACAGAGATGTTGAAATCTCCAACTACAATTGTGGATTTGTCTATTTCTCCTCTTAGTTTTATCAAGTTTTGTTTTCCATGTTTTGTGGCGCTGTTGTTAAATGCATACATATTTAAGATTACTACATCTTCTTTGTAGACTAACCCTTTTACATTATGCAAGGTCTCTCTCTGTCCTTGGTAATTTTCCTTGCTCTGAAGCCCCTTTGATCTGATGTTAAGATAGCCACTCCTGCTCTGCTTTGTTTTGATTACTGACATACCATTTTCTTATTTTCATCCTTTACTTTTCCTGTCTGTAGTGTTGCATTTGAAGTAGGTTCTTATGGGTGGCACACAGTTGTATCATGTTTTTTTCTTTTTTACCCACTATCGATCTCTGGATTTTCTAATTAATGCATTTAGACGATGAAATTCAATGCATTTAATGATACGTTAGGGCTTAAGTTCTGCCATGTAATTTTTTGTTTTCTATTTGTTCCTTCTGTTTTACATTTCTGTTTCCTTTTTCCTGCCTTCACCTGGGTTACCTGAACATTTTTTTCCTTTTTTATTTAGTTAAATTCAAGTTAGTTAACATATACTGTAGTATTGATTTCAGGAGTAGAATTTAGTGATTCATCACTTACATACAATACCTAGTGCTCATCACAAGTTCCTTCCTTAATGCCCCTTGCCCATTTAGCCCACCCCCCACCCATCTCCCCTCCAGCAACCCTCACTTCGCTCTCTGTATTTAGAGTCTCTTGTAGTTTGTCTCCTTCTGGTTTTATTTTATTTTATTTTATTTTTGCTTCTTTCCCCTATGTTCATCTGTTCTATTTCTTAAATTCCACATGAGTGAAACCACGTATTTGTCTTTCTCTGACTTATTTCTCTTAGCATAATACATTCTAATTCCAACCACCTTGTTGCAAATGGCAAGATTTCATTCTTTTTTGATCGCTAAGTAATATTCCATTGTGTGTACGTGCGTGTGTGTGTGTACACCACATCTTCTTTATCCATTCATCAGTTGATGGACATTTGGGCTCTTTCTGTAACTTGGCTATGTTGATAGAAATGGAAGGAAAACTTCTAAAGTCATTCTATGAAGCCAGCATTACCTTGATTCCCAAACCAGACAAAAACTCCACTAAAAAGGAGAATTACAGACCAATTTCCCTGATGAACATGAATGTAAAAATTCTCAACAAGATACTAGCAAATTGAATACAATAATGCATTAAAAGAATTATTCACCATGATCAAGTGGGATTTATTCCTGGGCTGCAGGGGTGGTTCAATACCCACAAATCAATCAACATGATACAACACATTAATAAAAGCAAGGATAAGAACCATATGTTCTTCTCAATAGATGCAGAAAAAGCATTTGACAAAATACAGCATCCTTTCTTAACAAAAACCCTCAAGAAAGTAGGGATAGAAGGAACATACCTCAACATCATAAAGGCCATATATGAGAGACGCACAGCTATTATCATCTTCAATGGGGAAAAACTGAGAGCTTTCCCCCTAAAGTCAGGAACACAACAGGGATATCTACTCTCACCACTGTGGTTCAACAGAGTCCCAGACGTCCCAGCCTCAGCAATCAGACAACGAAAAGAAATAAAAGGCATAAAAATTGGCAAGGAAGAAGTCAAACTTTCACTCTTCGCAGACACCATCATGCTCTACATGGAAAACCTGAAAGACTCCACCAAAAAACTTCTAGAACTGATACATGAATTCAGCAAAGTCACAGGATATAAAATCAACATACAGAAATCGGTTGCATTTCTATACACCAATAATGAAACAACAGAAAGAGAAATTAAGGAATTGATACCATTTACAATTGCACCAAAACCCATAAGATACCTAGGAATAAACCTAACCAAAGAGGTAAAATATCCATACGCTGAAAACCATAGCAAGCTTATGAAACAAATGGAAGAAGACACAACAACATGGAAAAACATTGCATGCTCATGTACTGGAAGAAAAAATACTGTTAAAATGTCTATACCACACAAAGCAATCTACACATTCAATGCAATCCCTATCAAAATAACACCAGAATTCTTCACAGAGCTAGAACAAACAATTCTAAAATTTGTATGGAACTGGAAAAGACCCCGAATAGTCCAAGTAATGTTGAAAAAGAATACCTGAGCATTTTTGTACACAATTTCTTCTTTTATCATTTCTTCTCTGCTTAGGAAAACTCCATCTCACCATTCTTATAAGGTAGGTCAGCTGGTGACAGAAGGTCTCTTAGTTTTCCTTCATCTTAGAATGTCTTCATTGCTCCTTCATTCCTGAGGGATATTTTCACTGGATATATATTTCTGGGTTGACATATCTTTTCTTTCAGCATTTGAAAAATATTGTGCCATTTCTTTCTGGCCTCCCTACTTCCTGATAAGAAGTCTACTGTCATCCAAATTGTCTTTCCCCTCTGGGTATGGTATGGTTTCTTCCTGGCTATTATCAAGAATGTTTCTTTGTCTTCAGTTTTCAGAAGTTTGACTATGACGTGTCTTCATGTGGATTTCTTGGGATTATTCTACTTGGTGTTTGCTCAGCTCCTTGAATCTGAGGTTTAGGTCTTTTACCAAATTTAGGAAATTTTCAGCCATTATTTTTACAAATCCTTTTCAGCTCCACCTTTCTCCTGGCCTTCTGTGACTAACATGACCTTTTATTATAATCTCCAGGATTTTGTTCATTTTTTTAAAGTCTATTTTCACTTTGTGGTTCAGACTGAGTAATTTTATTGTTCTATCTTCACATTCACTGATTTCGTTACTCTGTTCTCACCATTCTGCTGTCCAGCCTATCCACTGGGGGGGGGGGGGGGGGCGGGTTGTTGTAAATTGAATTCTACATTTCAGTTCTGAAATTTCAATTTGATTCTCCCTTATAACTTCTTTTCTTTCTGAAACATTCTCTTTCTTTGCTGAACTTTCCTTTTTTTTTTTTTTTTCATTTGTTCCAAGGATGTTCATAATTGTTCACTGAGGCATTTTGATGTTAGCTGCTTTAAAATCCTTGTCAGATGATTCCAACATCTGTGTCATCCAGACGTAGGCATCAGTCAATTGTCTTTTCTCATTCACATGGAGATTTTCCTGCTTCCAGGTAGGATGGGTGATTTTCACTTGTATCTTGAACATTTTTCTATTATATCAAGAGACTCTGGTTCTTCTTTACGTCTTGCTTTTTAGCAGCCCTCCTCTGACTCGTGCCACCTCAGTACTGCCAGGTGATGATGAAAGTCCAGTTCCCCATTGAGCCTCCATCTGGCGGGGAGGGATGCCTCATTACAGCTGAAGGGTGGGACTCCAGGCTCCCCATTAGGCCTCCACTGACACCACATCACGGCTGGTGAGAGAGGGGTACCTCATCTCATTATTATTCATTCCCTTTGGTGAAAGTGGACATCTCAACTCTCTGCTTGGCCTTTGCTGATGGGGCTGGGGGTAAGTGTCATAGGTTTTTCTCATGGTGTTTGGATGGTCTGTCTTACTACACTGCCCCTTTCCTGGTCTTTGGAGAGAGAGGACTTTTCTCAGAGACTTGTTTCTTTGTCTGAACCCATTAGCACTTCCAGGTTTACTACCTTCTCTAGAATCTAGTCCAGGATAGATGAGGCAAAATGAAACCTCAAGGAACTTATTGCTGTGTCTTGGGTCTCAAAACTGGTCTTTCTCCTCTCCACTTTCCAGAATATACTTATGTTTCCTTTATGGATAATGTCCAAAGATTTGTGCTATACTTAGTGGGAGGAGTAAGAAGTGGTCCTTCATATAGACATACATATAGATATAGATAGATATAGACATATATAGAGATAGAGATATATATGACTGTGAATACAGATATATATAACTGTGAATTCAGTTATATATATAGTTAATATAATAGAGTTATATTAACTCTAGAGTAATATAACATGCATATTATAAAATATATACACAATATAAAAAAGATGAAATTTTCAAAAAGTAATCTAAAACAAAATTCTGTAGATCACCTTGTGCATCATACCGGAAACCATTGCTTAGATTCCATTTGAAGGGCAGAGAGAAAAGGGCCTTCCTTCCACTACTAGCCCCTGGGTTCTGCTGTGTTCCACAGACACCCCTCGAGAGCCTGTCCCCATGCTGTTCACACATGTGTTCCTTCTGTGTGGCTCGTGAGCAGATCATGAAGACAAACTGTGGGTATGACCCTCTGCTCTACAGGGTACCCAAGGAGGGACAGATGAGCTGGCTCTGTTCAGCCTTAATGTACCCCCTACGAGGCAAGCCAGTTACATTAACAAACAAGATCCTGAAAGGGACACAAATCAATCAGAGAAGACTTATGTAGTGACTCTTTCTACATGGGTAGCTGTAGTTTAAAGCACTCAAAAGAAAATCAGAAAATCCATTCCCAAGCTCGAGTCCTGCTGAGTCTCTATGGCCTCCAGCAGCTCAGGCTGTTCTTCAAGGGTGGTGCTGATGACACTGCAACACTTCACATTTTTAAATGGCCTGAGGTGAAGGTAGGGGAGGCTATGACCCTTGGGGCAGGATTTCAAGCCAAACTGGAAGACTTAGTGACCTCAAACGACTGTACCTGCTCTACTTCATAGGCTTGAAAAATTCCCCATCCTTCTCTCCATGCCCCTCCACACTCAAGGGTATGTAAGCACTTACCTGCACTTAGCAACTGCTTACTTAGCGTCTACTCTATATGAGGCAACATGCAAAGCGCGGCATTGAGAGAGACCACCAATCCAGACCCAGTCCTATTCTGATCTAATGAGAGAGGTTCTTCTGCTGACGCTCTACTGCTTTAACTTACAGAAGGCAAATTATAACACGTGTGCTACTGCCCTCCTCACCCACAGTGAACATGGCTAATTAATCATGTCACCACGATGTACCACTGAGCCTGGATTTGGCCCCAGATTCCTTCAGAACACATTTTCCCCTGTAATGACTACCAATCAATGACAGTTGCTCCACAAGATGAGAGTATGTGCCATCTTCAGAAAAAGTCTCTGGTCTCTACTCCAGCTCTGTTCTCATTTAGATCCTTTCCATGGTTTGTGGAGCATAAAAGGAGTCCATATTTCTGAGATTTCATACTTATCATCTGGAAATGCTCTGATTGGTGGAGGACTTGGCATGCAGTAGATTATGCCTGGTGTGGCTCCTCCTTACAAAGTGATACAGGTCATCTGTAAGGCAGTGTTATTCCTTCTTCCTCCAAGATATTACCTTGAAGTAAACTACAAACTTAAGAACAAAGTTAACATTTAATGAAAAAAAAATTTTTTAAGTCTAACTGTATAGCTGTAGGCTCCTTTGGGAAAGCCTTACTTTTCTCCCAGGCTCCCAGATCTCACAGACATCTCAGCGAGTGAAAAATGAGCAACCCCACGTCTCACACACACACTCTCCTCTGCCCTGAGCTGGCTGGCTATGTCTGACGGCTGGGATATGGAACGGCACCAACCTTCCTAATGGCAATTCCAGCCACATCTTGTCAGCAGAAACTATGTGTTTGTGGTCTGCTAACATGCAATGGAACTGCAGGAAACACAAATTTGCAGCAAAAATATGAATTGCATTTCTGTAACTTTTTTTTTTTAGGAGTACAGTTGATTCTCATTATCCACGGTACTTATGTTCAATAGCATCACAATAAATATCGAACTAGCAAATACTGAGCCATGCTCCCGGGGAAATACGAAATTAGGATCCTCTAAGCCCTGGCCATGATATTTTCACCAACCAATCAAACCAGAACCTTATTTTCTGTGCAACTCTATTTAAAGACACATTATTTATCATACATTACTGATTCATTCACATCAAATGCATGACTAAAGGCACTATAACCCATGCCTGAAGGAAACTTATCTAGCACACATATTTTCTGCATATGGCACATCACAGCCTTCTCGCACTTATGAACACTAGACAGTAATTTAGCACTTGTGGGCCATTTTAAATAGCAAGATCACCTCCCAAAAAAGCACAAAAATGCACTAAAACATGGCAAGAAGGACAGTTGTTTGCAGGATGAGAGCTGAAACAATACAGACACTCCCTCCATCCCACCTCAGCTGGAAACGTGTATATCAGACAAAATTTTCTACTGCTTTGCCCACGTATGCAAATAACCACAAACGTGCCACAAGTATTGATTTGGAGATTACAAATAAATTTTAGCAAGTAGGCAGATTCAGAAATAGAGAATCTGCAAATAACGAGGATCAACTGTATTTATTATGTTACTGCCATGATTCATTTTAAGCTGTGTACCATCTGTAACGTTAGGAGGTCAAGAGAATCTCCAAAGACTCTAGTATAAAAAACTGTTTTCAAACATTTGCTGCAAATCCACAAGAAATGTAAAGTTCTAACTGAACCTGTTGTGGATTTTCGTGTCTCCCTGAACCACTCTACTCCCTGCTCCCAATGTATTTCTAAGTTATAGCATATTCATAGCAAATGCCTACTTAGGATTTCTTCATATTATTTAAATTTTTCTTTCCTTTTTTTTCCCTTTCTTTCTTTTTTCTTTCACTGCCATTTAAGCATTCCTGTGGCATGCATCACCATTTTAATTTGTTTGCTTACTTCAGACAGTTTTGCTAATTCTGAGCAGTTAAGCAGAGGCCCTGGTGAGGGTGAAAGAGCCTCCACCCACCAGAGTGTCTAAGCCTGTGTGATCTAAGTTTTGTGGCCTCAGCGAGAAGCCTTGTTTCATCTTTCTCCTTTCTCCGTAGGAGCTTGAGCTTCTTGGAACCATCCTTGAGCTTCTCAGGAACCTGTGCCTGGGAAAAGGATCATATGATACTGCACTCTGGGGACCACTTCGCAGGATGGGGGCAGATGAGAGACTGGTAGGATGAGAAACTGAAACTGGGTTGGGTACTGCAACAGTCCTAGCCCATATTCTTTCCCATTCATCTGTGAAGTATGTTTGGCCAAGAGAAATCAGCACCTAGAAGATGAAGCAACATCATGCCAGGGTACCTTACGGTATACTCTTCAAGAAGGCGTCTCAATTTAGAGGCTTTGTGCCAGCTGCAAATCCTATAGGGAATACCCAAGCACGACTTTTCCATTGAGAGGTGAGAAATGGCCACGCCACCTCTCACTGGGAATGTGTCTGGTTCGGCTTCCTGGTACCTCAAGATCCATTCCCCGGATGCTAAGGACTGTGGGAATGGAGAGGATTTCATAAAAAAGAAACTCCAAAGGAAAAGTTACATTGAAATGCTGTGTGTCTGACACAAAGCTAGGCACACAGTGAGCCCTTGACTAATATGTATTTAATCAACTGAAAATACCCCCTGGGGGAGAAAGAAATACAAAGGAAGAGAGAGAGAGAGAAATAGAGAAGGAAAGAAGGAAGGAAGGAAGGAAGGAAGGAAGGAAGGAAGGAAGGAAGGAAGGAAGGAAGGAAGGAAGGAAGGAAAAGGAAGGAAGGAAAAGAAAGACAGCCCCAGCAGCTTACTACACAGATTTCCACTACAGGCGAAGTGGTGGTGGGCTCGACACGGTGACATCAGCATGTCAAGCTGTGCAGGTGTACGTGGGCAGATGTTTGGGGAGAAGCCCACGCATACAGATTCTCTTATCTTCACCACCCCCCTTTGCCGTCCTCTGCCTCTCACACATCCTGGACTTCACACACAACATGGATGCCCAGCTCCAAGATGAAGTGTTGGGGTAGAAGAGGGAGCAGGGCCTTTGTGTGAAGCGCCTCCTGGAAATGCACCGTGGGGTTGTTTTCTGTGCGGGAAACGTTTACACCAAGCGTTTCCCCATTTCCCATTCTGATCTCATCTGGTTAGCAGCCTCCACTTCCAGCTTTGCGTAACTCTCTTTGCCAGCTGCAGAAAGCAGACTTTTTCCAAAATCTAACGAACAAATTGGCCTGGCTAGGCTAGTAACTGTTTTGTTTTTACTTTCTTACTATGTCTTTTGGGAACATAAAGCCATATTTATATTTTATATTTGAAAATGAAAGGAATACTAATACATCATAAAGTGCCTTCATGCACACAATGTCTCCAGTAAAGGGCTTGACAAATGTCCATTAAGTAGATGCTGCATCCCACGTTCTACTTGATTTGTCATTTTATTTTCAGCATCTCAGCTGGTACACAAACGGAGTTACAGTAGCACAGGCTTGTGTTTCTCCCAGCATCGCGCATGCAGGTTTCCTGTACCGCTCACTTGCTACTATTACAGCTCAGGTACGAAATGGCCAGAAGTTACCAGTTGGGAATGATGACATTAACGAGTAAATGGCAACACGCGAGCAGTCCACCAGCATCAGGCGTGAGTTTATGTGGACACACTCTGTAGGGAGATGGATTTTTCTGCATCATACGCAGTCTACTTACATTTTCGTTACGTAACAACTTTCTATGAGAACAGCGATTAATTTGTAAACACTGCCAGAGTATTTTCTATCTGGTTTGTGATTTTTGAGAGTGCATTTTGTGGTTGTGTTTTGTCGTGGTTCTTGTTTTCGTTTCTGTTTTAAGAGTAGATCTGTACATAAAATTGTAGTAGTTAAAGCTTTGCCTTTTTGGGAACAGTAATAACTAAGCGTGTGCAGGGCAACTGGTGTTTATGGGAGGAGACACCTGAGGGGAGATGCTTTAAAAGAGAAGTCAGGGGATAGGAATGGACACTTTTTCAAAAAAGACATCCAGATGGCTAACAGACACAAGAAAAGATGCTCAACATCACTCATCATCAGGGAAATACAAATCAAAACCACAATGAGATATCATCTCACACCTGTCAGAATGACTAAAATTCACAGCTCGGGAAACAACAGATGTTGCCAAGGATGCAGAGAAAGGGGATCCCTTCTGCACTGCTGGTGGGAATACAAACTAGGGCAGCCACCCTGGAAAACAGTATGGCGGTTCCTCAAGAAATTAAAAATAGAACTACCCTAAGACCCAACAGTTGCCCTACTAGGTATTTATACAAATGTTACAAAAATGCTGATCCACAGGGACACGGGGACCCCAATATTTACAGCAGCGCTATCGACAAAAGCCAAAGTATGGAAACAGCCCAAATGTCCACCGACTGATGAATGAAGAAGATGTGGCATATATATAACGGGATATTACTCAGTGATCAAAAAGAATGGAGTCTTGCCATTTGCAACAACGTGGATGGAACTAGAGTGATGCTAAGCGAAATAAGTCAGTCAGAGAAAGACAAATACGACTTAACTCATATGTGGAATCTAAGGAACAAAACAGACGAGCATAGGGGAAGGGAAGCAAAAATAAAATAAGATAGAAACAGAAAGGGAGACAAACCGTAAGAGACTCTTTTTTTTTTTTTTTTTTTTAATTTTTTTTTTTTCAACGTTTATTTATTTTTGGGACAGAGAGAGACAGAGCATGAACGGGGGAGGGGCAGAGAGAGAGGGAGACACAGAATCGGAAACAGGCTCCAGGCTCCGAGCCGTCAGCCCTGAGCCTGACGCGGGGCTCGAACTCACGGACCGCGAGATCGTGACCTGGCTGAAGTCGGACGCTTAACCGACTGCGCCACCCAGGCGCCCCCGTAAGAGACTCTTAAATACAGAGAACAAACTGAGAGTTGCTGGTGGGTTGTTGGGTGGGAGGAGGGGCTAAATGGGCAAGGGGCATTAAGGAGGGCACTTGTTGGGATGAGCACTGGGTGTTAATGTAGAAATGATGAGTCACTAAATGCTATTCCTGAGATCTTTATTACACTCTATATTAACTCAGTTTTAAATTACAAAATAATAAATTTTTTACATAAATAAATAAATAAATTTAAAAAGAGAGAAGTCAGGGGATAATTGTCAATTTGTGGGAACTTTTTTTCTTATCAGGTATAGGATTTTGAATTAGGAAGTATTTCTCCAAAACTGGGAGAAGACGAAGTATTGTTAAGTTTACCTTTTGTATGCCCTTTAAAAAAGAAAGTACAGGGGCGCCTGGGTGGCGCAGTCGGTTAAGCATCCGACTTCAGCCAGGTCACGATCTCGCAGTCTGTGAGTTCGAGCCCCGCGTCAGGCTCTGGGCTGATGGCTCAGAGCCTGGAGCCTGTTTCCGATTCTGTGTCTCCTTCTCTCTCTGCCCCTCCCCCGTTCATGCTCTGTCTCTCTCTGTCCCAAAAATAAATAAAAACGTTGAAAAAAAAAAATTAAAAAAGAAAGTACATAATACAATATATAAAAGAGAAAACAGTGTTTATGAGTTTTATAAATGGATTTCTTACAGGATGGCTTATTCTGTAGCTGTGATCTTACCACTTCAAATACATATAATTTGAACAAATCTTATATGGGAAAGAATCAACAAAAATGATATTTTAAGGTAAAACAAAAGAAGCCTGAAATCAGGTAGTCCAGAGTTGGTATGGGACTCTGATGGTTATCAGGGGTACAGCCTCCTTCTAGCTTGATGTTTTGCCAAGCTACAGCTTTACCTCATGGTCTAACAGTGGCTGCTCAAGTTCCAGCCATCATCTCCACATCCCAAGCAATGAGAAGAAGGTCAAAAGTGCCTTCGCTGATGATGTCATATTCCATCTGACAGTCTTCCCATGTGTTCCATACAATCCTTTGTATCCATAACTTTCTCTCACCTGGCCGCATTTCAGTGCAAGAGAGGCTGAGAAACACGGTCTTTCAACTGAGCATGTTGCTGCTCTGAGAGAATTCAAGGCTCAGTTATTAGGGTAGGACAGACAAATGAATGTTGGGAAACAGCCGTAAGTCTAGAATTCTCTCCTAGCGGGGAGGAAAAATGAGACAAGAGCTCCCGACTCTGACTGTGCTCACAGGAGACACAGGTATTAACGAAAGGGCCACACTAATACAGGTGAAATCACAGCTGGGGTAAATTCGATGTGAGCCTGTGGTAAAGGGATTCAGGAACTAAGCTGGGAACCAACTGCAGAGCTGAAAGAGTGGATGATGGGATGAACAAAGGAGAAGAAAGTGCTTCCCAGCAGAAGAGGGAGGTGTAAATCAGACCAGACTGAAGCAGGGCCAACCATGAGGCCCTGCAGGTGCAAGGTGCTGACCTCCTTGCTCCTTCTAGGAGCCCTGAGAAGCTTTTTGCCAGAGTGGAGGCAGGGATTCCACGGCTAGATTCCCACCTTTGAAACACCTGGCTACTAATGGGCTACGGGGAGGGGGCTTTCACGTGAGGATTATTGCAAAAATCCACGCAAGTGGGTGGTTTCCAGAAAGAGTCAGCCTGCCCTAGAACAGAATGCGAAGCAAGAGTTTTCTCTTGGAGAAAAACACGCGGTGGGATGTTTCCTTGAGAGAGGAGAAACAATCATTTTCTGATCCGTAGTCCCACCTACCTAGTCCCGGGTGGCTAGGCACACTTCTGAGGAAATTGGGCAGCATTTGAAGACACAGGCTCCCTGTGGCCCATAGTCTCATCTAATAATGGGTCTGAAGGGGGTCTTGGGAGGAAAACTGGCATGAGTCTACCTGCAGCTTGTGATTTTTTCCTTTGTGCATTTTCCTGGTCCCCAGCTGAGTTTCTGATGTGGAACTGGAGGTTCACCCAGGGAAGCACACGGAGACTGGCAGGGGTATGCTGGGGCCTCTCTGTGACCAAAGCACCTGCAGCTGGGGGGAGCTGAGGGGGTGGTGAGTACTGAAATGAGAGTGTTCTCACTGTCCTACCTGTAGCAACTGCCTGGCCCAAAGCAGGCCCTCGATATATGTAATATTCGTTGGATGTTAGGATGAATACATCGACTGTTCTACCATCAGACTGGAGGAGGAGTGGGGCAGAAAGGAAGGGAGAAAATGGTGGGGGGGGGGGGGGCGGGGCGGGGAAAGCCCTCAGATAGGAGAGAATAAGCCAGGAAGGAAGGTGGAAATTCGCAGGGGAGGTTTTGCACACACTCTGCCAGCGGGGCATCCCCGGCAAGGTAGAGAGCCGCTAATGAAGCAGCCTCCTCTTCTGGCTCACGCCCACCTCCCCCTCGGTGGGCACAGTTATGGACGCCTGCAATGTCCTCACTGGCCTCCCTGCTTGCTTGAGGTTACCACTCAAAACGCCTTCGACGGGAAGTCTGCCCACATCCATCCCAGCTCCTCACATCCTTCCTCCAGTTCAGCCCACGCCCCACCCTGAGTTCACCACACAATGCTGTTTAATTCAGGCCCTCGCAGCAATAACTCACCTTGGGTTCTGGAGTCAAGCAGACCTGTTAGGGTTTGGATTCTGGCTCATAAATCTACAAAATTGGAGATAATCATAGTGCCTGGCTTATGCGGTTGTGAAAATTTAATACGAAGTTCCAAGGAAAACACTTAGCCTTAGGCCCACCTCCCAGTGGTCACTCAGTAAGCTGACCATCACAGTCGCTCCACACCCCTTTACTGCATTGCCCCCCCCCCCCCAACTGCCGCATATACACTCCTGCTTAACTTCAGGGCTGGTGACTCTTTTAGCACAATGCACAGCACTTAAGTTAGGCTATCAAAACAGTAAATTCATCTCATACAAACAGCCTTGTGAAATAAGGTTCATTATTAATGCCCCCATTTTACCCATGGAGAAAATCAGGCACAAAGAGGTGAGGTCACTTGCCCAAGGGCACAGAGCTTCAAGGAGGCAGAGCCAAAGTTTAAACCCAGGCAGTTTGGGTCAAGCCCACACAATTGACCCCTATACCCAGACCGGAAGAAACAAGCCTCCTCAGAGAGAGAGTGTGCTGTTCTGTTAATCCTTCACTGAAGGGTGGAAAAGCTAAGCCCCTCCGCTGCCCTGCCTCACCTGAGAAATCTCAAGTTCCATGACTGCCCTCCCAAGATGAGGCTTGGAATGTCTGTGTCCAAGCCTCCAAGTCCATGCAGCAATGGCAGGGACGGATCCCAGGCTGAGAGTCGACACGAAAACCCAGAAGGGAGGGAGATGGAGACAGAATGCTCAGGTACCACCCAAAGCAAATCTGAGCACACTGGAAGGCAACAAGCCGAGAAACGGAAAGAAATGTTTGTGCTGTTGATTCATTCATTCCGTATTTGTTGTATTATTTACTACAAAGCACGTGAACAAGAGAAAGCTTTTGTTCCCACTGAGCTCACATCATGGTGCAGGAAGACAACCAGTATTCAAATCCGAAAAGTAGAAAATGTACGCGTGGGAGGGTAAGCGCCTTGCAGAGAATCCAGACAGGGTGGTGTGATAGGTGAGGGATTCTCTACCTCAACTGCACGTTAGAATCATCTAGGGTGATATGTAAAATCCAGGTGAGCCAGCCGATCACCAGATTAAATCAGAATCCATGGTGGGTAGGACCTGGACACTAATATTTTTATAGCTCTCAGGTTACTCCAATGTATCTCCAGGGCTGCAGACTTGCTCGGTAGAGAGCAAGAGGGTGGGTGGCTTGAGCAGGCTGGCTGTAGAAATCCTCTCTGAGATGGTGGCATTTAACAAGGACCTGAATGTCCAGGAAGAGCAAGGGAAGATCCCTCCTGGCGGAGGGAAACGCTGGTCCCTAAGCCCTAGTGTCCCGACTTCCTGCATGTTTACAGTCTGCAGCCACTAAGCTCATTTTCTCCCGGCTAATAAACAGTGTGATCCACCAGGGCTCGGAGTCACAAGCAACAAAAAAACAAATTTTGCGATGTTAAGCGGAGAAGCAATTTAGAGAAGAAAACTGGGTTCACACGATGAGAAGACGGAAAACCCAACTTGGAAAACAGGCGTGAGCCAAGTCAGTCTTAGAGGACCAAGAGATAGCACCTTTTGGCAAAGCAGCCTGACTGGATGCCACCAGGGCCCTACCAGGCTCTGCTGCGGCTGCGGCCAGTGAGTTCCAACTATCCCTTCATCTGGCCCCATTCAGTCCTGACTGACCAGCCCGGGCACATCCTCTGCTGGCTCAGAATCACGCTGCCTTGTCTCTTGCAGCAGGAAGCAGGGCACTAAGCACCGCCAACACTACCCGGTCCGGAGATGGAGCTGAGTGCAGGAGGCACAGGAGATGGGTGCGAACTGCCCACCACAGATGACCTCAGCGTGCCCTTGCCACCTTGTGGTGCCTAGGGCGTGATTACGTCAGTATTAGCTCAGTGAAAGAAAAGGTACCGCCCTCTGTTTCTTTGTCTTATAATTTTCCTGCTTCACACCGATTGCATAATGTTTCTCTTGCAAACTGCACACACCCAAGGAAAGATGTGTTGAATGAATAAGACTGTTTTCATCTGTCATCCTGCAAATGTATTCATAGAAAAAGAAGGAAAAAGAAAGAGTAGATTGCTTTGTGATTCCTTTGCTTCCTTTTCTTTCCCTCCCGTTCACCTTCCAGGTTTATCTTTCTCAAGGTTTAAGCCAATTACGGCCCTGACACCCCTTCCTTCCATGTCACGGCGCGAGCCTTCACTCACAGGCTGAAGTGAAGGTCACAGGACGGAAGGACTTCCCTCCCGGTTTTCCTCACGGCTCCAAGATGCAACTGCGCCACCCAGCAATTTATCCTCCTTGTGCACAAAGCCTGAATAACTTGCCTTTTGAATGGTTCTGATTAAAGGATGAAAGAATTGCATTCTGAGATTTGCAAATTCATAATATTCTCGAAAAACATGAGCTGCGTGGAGTTAACGTTCCATTTAAAAATACACTCTGAAAGACCTACAAGTTACAAGGCCGATTTTGACAGACAGCTTCTACTGCCTTTGGCATTTCAGTAATGACCCCAGAACTGCTATTGACCTGCCAGCATTGCCTGCTTGGTAAAGTGACAGTCTGCTCGACTTCTTCCCCTATTAAAATGTGGTAGGAGCAAGTGGGAGGCAAGGGAGAGAGAGCAAAGGAAGGCAGGAAGGGTAAAAAGTGAGACGGAAGAATGAAACCAAGGTGCGCTAGGCAGGCTAATGGCTCCCACAGACGTCCACATGGGAATCCTTAGAGCCTGTGAATATGTTGCTACCTTCCAAAGGACAAGGAAGGTTGCAAATGGAAGTAAGATTGTTAATCACTTGACCTTAAAATAAGAGATTATCCTTGACTGTCCAGAGGGGCCCAATGTAATCACAAGGATCCTTAAAAGTACACGCAGGAGGGGCACCTGGGAGGCTCAGTAGGTTGAGCATCTGACTCTTGATTTCGGCTCAGGTCATGATCCCAGGGTCGTGGGATTGAGCCCCACATTTGGTTCTATGCTGAGCTGACTGTGGAGCTGACTGTTTAAGATTCTCTTTTTCTCTCTCTCCCGCTGACCCTCCACAACTCATGCTCTCTCTTTCTAAAATAAAAAGAAAGAAAGAAGCGGGGGGGGGGGGGAAGTACAGGAAAGAGGCAGGAGAGTCAGAGACATGACAAAGCAGGTTCTGAGAAATGTAATGTTGCTGGCTTTGAACATGAAGGTAGTCGCTAAGCATCAAGGCATAGGTGTCTTCCAGACAGAGGAAAAAGGAAAAAACAAAAACAAAAACAAATGGATTCTTTCCCTTAGATTCTTTCCCCCGAAAGGAACACAGCCCTGCTCACACCTTGATTTTAGCCCACTGAGACCTTTCTTGGATTTCTGACCTACACAACTCTCAAGAAATAAATCTGCGTTGTTTTAAGCCACCAGGTTTGTGGTAATTTGTGACAGCAGCCATAGGAAACTCATACATAAGGCAAGGAGAAGGAAGGAAGCATTTCTCAGAAGGAAGCACCTCTGGGCCAGATACTGGGGCTGGGAGAACTAACATCAGCTACTTTATTGGGCATCTGTGGTGCATTCTGGGCATCTGAAGTAGATTCTCTCCTAAGAAACTGAGTTAGCATGAATTCCAAGGAAAAAATGGCCATCCTTGGACAGAAATGTAGAGCTAAGGGTTAGGGTGAGTATTCACATGGTAAAAGGAGATCATGGATAGAATACGAAAAGTCTTGTTTGTGAAGCAGGAGATGGGTGTCACAGTGAATAGCAAATATGGAAAATCCACATGGTGCCTGAGAATCTACCATGAGCTAGACACGGGGCAAGATGCAGGGAGATGGTACCAAAGGAGACATGGGCACCGCCAACATGGAAAAATCAACCTTCAAGAGATGTTGAATTCCAAGCAGGCCACAGTGAGATACCATTCGACACCCACTAGGATGGCTATACCCAAAAAGACAGACAACAAAAAGTGTTGACAAGGGTGTGGATGAACTGGAACTCTCCTACACTGCTGATGGGATTGCAAAATTCCACTTTGGTGCAGTCACTTTGGAAAACAGTCTTTCAGTTCCTTAGAAAAGTGAACATAGGGCTACCATATGACCCAGCAGGTCCACTGTCAGAGAAATGAAAACATGTGCCCACAGAAAAACACATACATAAATATTCATAGCAGCATTATCCATAATAGCCAATAGGTAGAAACAACCCAAATTTCCATCAACAAATAAATGGACAAATAAAATCTGGTGTATCCATGAAATGGAATATTACTCAGCCATAAAAAGGAATGAAGTACTGAAAAATGCTGTAATGCGGATGAACCTTGAGAACATTATGCTAAGAGAAAGAAGTCAACAGAAAAGACCACAGATTGTATGATTCCACGTATATGAAATGTCTAAACAGGAAAATCCACAGAGACCAAAACTACATTAGTTGTTCCTTTGTGCTGAAGGGGAGGATGAGAGTATTAGGGGGTGATAGCTAAGGGTAGGGGATTCCTTTTAAGCGGGATAAAAATTTTCCAAAATTAATTGTGGGGATGGTTGTACCATTTTGTGAATAAATCAAGAAAAAAGCATTGAATTGTACACTTGAAATTGGTAAATTGTATAGTATGTGAACTATATCTCAATAAAGCTGTTATAAAAAAAAGTTGCAAGCAGGATCAGCATGAGACACCCAAGCCAGGAACAGGCCTGAGCAGAGGCAAAAACAGGCTGACAGTGGATGCCACAAAGGTTTGTCTGGGGCAACTCTTGCTACCGGGGATTGCTGACTTGAAGATCCTCATCAAGGCTGATAGCCAAACCCAGCAGGCAGACTGGCTTCTTCCCTAATCTGAAGCATCTGACAAAACCGAGTTAATGGCCCAAAGATGTTCATCTGCATGGTCTCTTTGGGGCCCTAGGATTTTGTCAGTTCTGAGACCACGGGAGGTCAGTTCCTGTTGTGGCTCCAAATGGAACTGCCCAAATGCATTCCATGGCAGGGTCGCCTTACACCTCCCTCATCTGCGATCAGCTTCTCAATCTGTCTGCTCTTCAGGAATTGGGGCTGTAGGGCCCTTGTTAAAATGGGGTTTGCCTTATAGTACCAATAGTAAAAGCATACTAGTGGCCCCTTTCCTGGCTACTTGTGAAAATCCCAATGCTTTTGGACCACAAAAGGAAGAAGAAAAAGGAAGGGAAAAGGAGGGGAAGAGGGAGGGAAAGGGGGGCACTTGTGGTCACAATGCCCTGGGGGGGTCATTGTGTCACTGTCTGAAGTCACCTGGGACTGGAAGCACGTCCCATGCCTGCATGCTCATCACTCTGTGCCAGCTGTCCCAGCACCTGGTACATAGTATGCTGTCAATAAATACCGACTGATTAACACAAAGGAGTAAAGAGTGGCAGATAACATAAAATTTCAGTCTTTGTTTTTTCTCCTGCTGCCTCCAGTCTTTATATAGGAAATTATTTTTCAACCATATGAATCATGACCCCCCCACACAAAGGCAAAAGAGGCAACAGACAGCGGAGTTTAAGATTATTTTGACTTTGGTGTCCTTATGAGCACTCTGTCCCAGGAAGGGCAGCTGAGAATGAGATACCCTGAGTGTCCTTAGGTTGGGGTATAACCCACTCAGCTCAGAGAGAGAGCAGGGAGGCCAGTGCAAGACTTCAGGTCTCTTAGCAACTGAACTTTGGGGAAGAGAAAGGATGAGAAACTGGGGTGTATGTTTGCTTGTGCCAGGATGTCTTAGTTGGGGTCATTCAAATTTGTGGTTTCAAAATATGTCTATAGTCTTCCCTTCAACAAGAGGACCCTAATTCCCCTCCTTTGAGTATGTGCTGGACCTAGTGACTCATTTCTAAGTCACTAGGAGGAGGAGGAGGAGGAGGTGACAGGAGATAACCCGAGGGTAGGTTGTGGTCAGCTGAGTAATGTCCACATCCTAACCCCTGGAACCTCTGAACATTACCTTAAATGACAAAAGGGACTTCACAGATGTGATTAAGGATCTCCACATGGGGAGATTTTCCTGGACTATTCAGATAGGTCCTAAGTAACCACTGGACCTTGTAAGAGCAGGGCAGCGAGGATCTGACCAACGAAGAGAAAGAAGGTGATATGATGCAGCTGTGATCTGAGGAATGAGGATGATCTCAAGAATCTGTAAACGAATCTCCCCTCGAGCCTCTGGGGGGAACACAGCCCAGCTGACACCTTGCTTTTAGCCCAGCGAAATTGATTTTGGACTTCTGACCTAGAGAGCTGTAAGAGAATAGATGTGTGTTGTTTAAACCACCAAGTTTTTAGCCATTTGCTATGGCGGCCACAGGAAACACACAGGGCTGAGAAGACACTGCTTCTTCCACCTTTGCTCTCTTGGATCTTCTGGATGCCAGCTACCCTGTTGTGAAGACGCTCAAGAAGCAATAAAGGGAATGTTTTCAAGCCAGCTACACTGCAGGCCACTGAAGCTATTCCCTTCAGGAAACTCTGGCATTCGTTGTAGAACACATGCCTCACCACATTGAGAGCTAAGGAGGCTGGGGTGTGTACACCAGGTCCCATCCGCCACTGGGGGAGAACTGTCCCTGGCATAGGAGGTGAGGAGGACGTGAGTTCCTCAAGATTGCCAGTCTGTGGAGTGGGTTCCGGTGGCCAGGGAAATCCAGGGGGGAAGATGCGGTTTGGGGCAGTTAGAAGACAAAAGGGCTTCCACTGGGATGGTGAGGGCAAGGGGATGTGGGCAGAATTCTGGCACCTTCTGCAGTCTACATCAAGCAATCAAGAGTAGGGAGTGTGGCAGAAGAGGAATGCCCAGAGGCACAAGGGGAGCTTGGTGGGTTAAGCCTCCCACTCCTGATTTCAGCTCAGGTCACGATCTCACGTTGCATGAGTTCTAGCGCCGCATCGGGCTCCACGCTGATGATGCACAGCGTGCTCGGGATTCTCTCTCTCTTCCTCTCCCTGCACTCCTCCGCTTACTCTCTATCTCTCTCTCTCTCTCAAAATAAAGAAATAAATGTTTTCTTAAAATTTTTTAAAGAAGAATGCCCAAACCAGAGTTTCTGCAGAAAGATGAGCAGGTGTCAAGAAACCCAAGTATGGAGGTTTTATACCATTATTGAATTCCAACTGTGTGCAGCAGGGAATCTGCAGAATCCCTAATTCTTCAACAGCACATGGAGGCGGTAGGGGGTGACATCACTCCCATTTTGCAGATGGAAATGTTGAGGCTCAGAGAATTTGACAGGGTCATCCGAGATCACTCGAGGCTAGCGAGCACAAATGGGAGAGCGGGTCCTCTCTGACAGCTCTCCCCTGCCTCTTGGGCAGCTGCAAACTGTCTTTAAAGCAGTAACAGCTCAAGTCTGTCTCCAGACAGCCAGTGCCCTCCTGGACGTCATGCCCCATCCGTGGCAGCATCAGGCTACATTACTTCCAAATGACATCCGCCACTCCACCTGCCTCTAATCATGTGCACACACATGGGTGTGCACACGCAAGTGCAAAAGCACACGCGGTCTGCTGTGTCACTGACATGACAGAGAGGCTGTCTCACCCAGCAAGCCACACACGGCGCTCCTCTTGAGAAGTTTAACCAGCTTATACGGGAGCAAATATTTGAAGTTTACCAAACATAAACTAGGTAAAACCTAAGTCAATCAAAAGTGACTAAACACTGCTTTAGTCCAAATACATGTTTCTAAAAGGTCACAGCTGGTGTAATTATCCATGCTAGACTTAGCACGCATTCAGCTGTGTGCTTAAGACTGCCAAGAACTGGAATACATTCAGAATCCTTAAATAAGAGTCACCTTGTTTTCAGAAAATGCTTGGTTAAGTCAGTCTTGGGCGGGGGGAGTTCTGGGGGGAAGCCTATTAGAGTTTAATGACACTTTGAGAAAATGTATAAGGAAACTTCTCTGGAAAAGGAATAGAAATACACGTCAGAGCCAATTTCTCATAGTACGTGGGTTGAGCCTTTTTTCCTCAAAGTAAATAAGTCCTGACAAGTACAACAACAATAACAAAAGAACACAATGACAAAACCAGCAGCCCAGGATGTCAGTCAACGGGAGCAAAAATCAATTAAATGCAGGCTGAGACAGTGGCCTCGGAAAACTGGCCAGGGTCGCCGGGGTGGGGGTGGGGTGGTATACCTAGGACGTCAATTTCAGTGGGCAGGCGACTTGTGCAGGCGTGGTTGTTAAACTGTGTTTTGTGTCATGCCAGAGCCTTGGGCATCACCACAAAAAAAGATGAGCCAGGCAGAGAGCTCCCAGCTGTCCTGCCTGGCCTATACCCGAGCAGCTCAGACTTCCTACAGTTTTGCTTCAAGACAAGGTTGTCCTAAGTAGGTACCAAATTTGAAACCCTCAGGTTTATACAATGTCTGAAGTTCATGCCTGCCCTCATGCTCAAAGAGGAATTGATACCCTGAGTGTCTTTCTGGAGAAGTGGAAGCAGGATACAAGAACCAGGGTCTGATTCTGGAGGCAGGTTGTGGGAGGACAACAGGCTAATGTTTAGACTGCAGAGCACAGATCTTGGGGAAAAAAAAACCTGATCAACAGCAGGGGAGAGAGAACCAAGGGGGAATAGATTATAAGCACTCAGAAAGGCAGGGATTTGTGCATCTGGCCCCCACTGTTGCATCCCCAGGGGCCAATGAGAGTACCTGGCACACAGCAGGTGCTCAATAAATGTTAGTAAATGAATGAGCAAAGCACCGGGTGGACAAGACCAGGGGAGAGGCCACGTGCAAGGATGAGGCAGTCGGGCAGCACACTCCGGCCAGGACGGTGGAATGCAACCAGCCAGTGGGGAGAAATGGATGACAGTGGCTGGGGCTTGGAGAGACCACCCGAGAGGAACGGAACAGAAACTTGGGCAGGAGGCTGGCCACATTCTCTAGGACACCTGAAAACGTCTCTGTGGGTGAGAAATGACCTGTTAAAGGCTTAGAACCAAAGTTTGGCCATTTGCTCTGTGGCCGGAGGAAAAAATGAACAGACTCACAGGCAATGGCAAGACAATTCCACAAAGGACCCAAATGAGACTCTAAAAACTTTCCCTCTGAATTCAACCAACTGTAGGAGAGTCAATGCCTGTATAAGTGGAACTGAGGTCAGGGATAGGGTACAGACAGGATTTGGACAGAATCTCTAATGTTTCACCTTTAAAAAAATTTTTAAAAAGAGAAAGAAAGCTCTTAAATCTCTGTGGGTAGATTACTGTGTTGGTGAAGGGCACGGATTCCCTGAAAACAGGCTCCCTGAGCTCAAATCGAGGATCCTGCTTGCTAGCTGTGGGCCCTCTGGCAAGCAGCTGTAAACCTCTATGGACCTTAATCTCTTCCTCTGCAATATGGGTCAGCAAGAAAACGTCTCTCCTACTGTTGTCTTAGAAGTAAGTAAGTAGTAAGTTATGCCATGCAAATCACCTACATAAGCAATAGCTTTAGTTAGGGATCAGGAAAACTGTTAACATTTGGTAAAAGGGGAGTTGGCACAGTGGTGTTCAGTAGAATTTTCTTAGGTTTTAAATAATTACAGTTAAGAAAAATAAAACTTCCAGGGCACCTGGGTGGTTCGGTTGAGCGTCCGACTTCGGCTCAGGTCATGATCTCGCGGTCTGTGAGTTCAAGCCCCACATCAGGCTCTGTGCCGACAGCTCAGAACCTGAAGCCTGCTTCAGATTCTATGTTTCCCTCTCTCTGCCCCTCCCCCACTCATGCTCTGTCTCTCTCTCTCTCTGTCTCTCTCTCTCTCTCTCTCTCTCTGTCTCTCTCTCTGTCAAAAATAAACATTAAAAAAAAAGAAAAGAAAAAGAAAACTTCCCCAACCAAAGGCATACCCTTCTGGCTATCTCCCTAGCTCACAAGGAAATTAACCTTCTGGAGCCACCAAAGAAGGAAGAGGAGAACAGGGTAAATACATGCCAGCAATTCTCAAAGTCTGGTCCTGCAGCCAGCAGCCGCAGGACCAGGAATTTGTTAGGAGAGCAAACTCTCAAGCCACACCCCTGACCCACTGAATGGGGACTCTGGGGCTGAGGCCAGGCACCCTGTTTTGCACACCCTCCAGGGGGTTCTGATGTGTGCCCAGGCTGTCACTTAGAACCAAGTGAAGAAACCAGTGGCCTGAGGTTCCAGTAACCTATGCAGCTGAGTGTCTGCGTCTGCGATATTGATGCTGCCACTGGCGGGGGTGTCTTTGTCAGCCTCAGGGGGGATAGCCACTCTCCCTAATAACCCTGTTAACTACTCACAGGGGAAGCTGGGAGCACTAGTTCAGCAGTATGCCCTGGAGAAACCACAATCTCACTTCTCCCAAACCTCCTTGGTGGGGTAGACTAGCCTCAACTAGGGTGATGAGTGCATCTCTTGTGAATTTCGCTTAGTAGGACAGTATCTGACTATAACTCCAGAATAATTCTTTGTTCCTTCACAGAGATCTTAATCTCCCAAATCCTCTCAGTGCCTCTGCACCCCCAAATCCACCACCACCACCGCCACCACCAGGGTATGCTACACAGATGCCAGCGATACCCCTTGAGCCCTAAACGTCTCTTAGAGCCATAATATTTGTCTTACCTGCCCCCACACCAGTATTCTCAGGCGGGGAATTTCCAACAGTGGTGGTTGGAAATAGGAGAGAACTATCAAAAGGCTATAAAGGCAACTTTTAAATTGTAAAATAGACAAAATAAAAATGGTGGGGCTTGTTCCACAACAGTGTATACACTGCAAATTTATTATTGAGATAGAAGTTAAAAACAAAGACAGATTGTGAGCATATTCTCCTGGGAAAGGTTGTACAGGGTTAGGAGTAGTCAGAAATGATGATCTGGGATGATTTAGTGCCTTTATCAGTCAATATTGAAGAGATGCCCAATAATTATTTGTTGAATGAATCAATAAAATGGACTATTCACAGTCACACCTGTGTCTCATCTCGGTCTCTCCCTCTCCCTCCCTTCCCCCTTCTGTCTCTCTCTCTCCCTCTCTCTCTCTTTCACACACACACACACACACACACACACACACACACACACTTTAACAAGGCTCTTTCAATCTATCTATGACTGGCCATGAGGTCCCGCTCTTTCCTATGAAAGTGGATTTTTAGACATCAGTCTTAGCCCTTCTGTCACCAAAAGTTTAGAACAGTTCAAAAACAAATATGCAAAGAGAGAAGAGCCAACCTTCAGAAAAAGTAAAGGGGAGAAAGGAGCATAAAAATAAGGCAGTGCTCATTCACCAATGATGAAACTTGACTTCCTTACAATAACATTCATGATAATAAACTTCTGATCTAGAAAACCAGGCTGCTTGTGCCCAGTGAAAAGGCTCAGGGGGTGAGGGAGGGTGGAATCGCAAAGGTCAGCAAAGTTAACTACAAAGAAGGACCTTAAGTGGATCCATCATGGTTGAACTACTAGATAGAAGGATTAAGTGGCTAATAAAAGGGATGTTCTACTGACCTCTAACACAGGAGGGAGGAGATAATGAGATAAGTAAAGCTGGAGAGGATAATAAGACTATAATTATGGCCAAGTTCAAACTACCAGATGAACACTGGAGAATCCTCTAGATAGTACGGAGAAAGGAAAATCTGGCCTCCGAAAGTTAATGCTGTTTCCAGCGCCTGCGATGTTCCCAGCTGCAGCTCCCTCAGACCAATGTGAAGATAAAACTGTCACCATGGAAGTTTCAAACATATTACGGTGGTGTTTGTGGTCCAGTATACTGAAAGGGGAAGGCAGAAAGGAGAGCCTCATCACCAGGAGAAACCACTGTGCTCGGAAGCCAGGCCACTGTGATTCTTTTAGACAGTAACTCTTGCAGCCACTGTTCACAAGCACTTAGTGAGTTTCTGCCATGTACATGGTGGTGAGGTTGGCATTGTGCATTCTGGGATGTTGACAAAACACGCAGATACACACACACACACACACACACACACACACACACACACACACACACACACTGTAAGTTCCCTGGCTGGAAGATAAAGTGCAGCAAATTTGTATGTTGATTCCTTTTGAGTGTGGGAATTCAGGGTCTGGTAACAAAGCAGCAAAAAATAAATGTATTAAAGGAAGAGCATTTGGTTAGGGACAAGCACACAGTCTCCCTTTGCATCTGGGGTGTTTAGTTTTTTCCTAAAGAATGTTTATATAATTGTTCCCTTAATCTCTTGGGTGAAATAAATGTATGGCAGCTTTACTACACTATTGATTCAAATTATTACTGTAATGACACAGCTATCCAGGGAGCTGTCACTGAGTTTCTTGAAATGTCCTGATGGCTGTCATGTGCATTATTAAGGAGCACTACAGAAGGAAAGCCCCTCCCAGCATGTCCTGAGCCAGAATCACTGATGGCCCTGCAGGCCTAATGCTCGGGACCCAGGGCACAGGCCTGGCTGTCATGAGCCACAAGAGTTGCTGGGTTTGCAACTGCAGGGTCAGTGTGCCAGTGGAGTGGCCCTGAGGTACTGGGCTTCCGTATTTTAGACCAGCAGTCCTGACCACATGATTGGACATTCACGAAGACAGGAAGGAACACGGTTTACAGCACAAGGTCCCTCAGGAAAGAGAAGACACATTTAGATCTTGAAAAGAATTTAAAGAAGGGCCTGTTTACAGGTAAGGGCAGGGTTATGGGGACTGGGAAGAGATGATCAGGTACCAGAGAGCAGCATTAGCAGCATCAGCACTGGAGGGACACAGGCAGGAAATCCTGCTACAAGAGCCTACTAGGAGCCAAAGCACAGAGGGTGCAGGTGAAGAAATACCCCCCTCTCTCTCCTCCACCCCTCTGACTCCTGCCATTGCCCCAGTGGCTGAACCCCAGTGGAAGCCAGAGGAAGCCCACAGGAGTCAGACTCCTGGGACTGGCACAGAGTAGAAGAAGGCAGAGAGTGGATCTGGGGGTGCAGCAAAGATTAATAACCAGCCGCTACAGCTCAAGGGCTCAGAGTGTTAGAGGAGAGGGTAAGGGAAGTGTGAAGGGCTGACAGATGAATATGAGTGCTCCCGGGTCAATCACAGCACCACAGTGATGTCCCACTGATGTCCTGAAGCCAACCTGAAGGACAGTGAAGACTCTTCTCATCACAGGGGAGAGAAGCAGTCAGGAGTCTGGGATTTACAGTCATACAGACCTGGGATCGAGTCCCAGTTCAGCCTTGTTCCTGTTGTGTAACCTTGAGCAAGCTATTTAACCTTCCCAAGGCCCCGTTTGCACGTCTGGAAAAGAAGCATCATATAGAATTGTTTGAAATCAGATAATGTTTATAAAGAACTGAGCCAGAGAGCCTCAGTTGGTTGAGTGTCCCTCTCTTGATCTCAGCTCAGGTCTTGATCTCAGGGTCATGAGTTTGAGCCCCTACTAAACAAATAAATAAAAAATAAATAGATAGATAGATAAATAAATAAATAAATAACTTAGTCTATTTCCTGGCTCATAGTAAATGCTCCAAGATGATGGTTATTTATTTTAATTAGGAAATCAGAATCCCACTAAAGCTGCTTAGGCAAAAGGGGACAGTTATGCGTAGACAATCTTCAGAAAGAGACCACAAGCAGGATCCCGGGTGGTATCCATTCTCCGTCTCTTGGTTGTGCCTCTTTCTGCACACTTCCATCCTCCTTCCCTCTCTGAGCACTGGCTGTCTCTGTTTTACTGTCCACACAGTAGACTGTGGATCACCCAATATAGTTCCTGAATATACTACAATCATAGTAATTCCCAGTCACCCAACCTCACTTGCCAGCTGACCCTCAGCCCTGGCTCTAAATTCCTGCAGAAGAGACTTGACTGCGCTGATTCCGGTGAGGAGTCCATGCTGGCCCAGTCACCCTCAGCTTTCTGGCTCTTTTCCACTGGCCCCTGCAGATCCACTGTCAAGCCCTGGCTGCCTTCCCTCTGCCCTGTGAGGATTGCATTCATGTCCTTCCTTGACTTTGGCTTCTGCCTAGAGGCGACCAATGGGGAGCCACAGCAGGACACTAGGGGAAGGGAGTGGATGGGGCCAGGACTCCCTCCCTTCATAGTCAGCTGGGGCTGGCTTCATCCCTCTACCAAAGGCCAACAGCTTCATTCAGAGAGATCCTCTTTGCAGGATTCTCAGGTTTTAGTAACAATTCCCTCTTCTTGTCCCTTCAGGACCAACGGTTTTAATAGCCTGGCTGTTGCTAACCCTTGAACATTAGCACTATCCCTCTGGTGTCCCTATACCCCACCCACATATTTTCCCCTCACTAAATACTCCTCAAATTAATTTGAATACATTATCCGTATCCTTCTGGGATCCTAACCAACTTACATGGCCAGGGAATGGAGCTAAAGACTCTTAATAAATGAGGCACCTTGGTCCTATACCTACTGGGGCCCCTGTGGAGGTAAAGGGACTACCGCAAGGTGGGAAGCTCAACATGGTTTGTGATGCTGTTACTGCCTTTGTGCTTACTACCACTAGTATTATAAACTTCATTAATTGATTCAAACATCTACCCATTCTCAATAGAGTCAACCTCCATTTCCCACACAATTCAAATGCAAAGACCTCCAGGAATACAACCACACGCGTCCTTGAGCCCTGTAGCTGTGCTTCTCCTGGCTTCTTGCAGGAACCTCCACAGTCCTTAACTTGGGTTCCTTCCTTTGAAAAAAAAACAATACCTTGGGACTCCTGGGTGGCTGTCTGTTAAGCAACTGACTTTGGCTCAGGTCATGATTTCAAGGTTTGTGAGTTCGAGTTCCATGTTGGGCTCTGTGCTGATGGCTTAGAGCCTGGAGCCTGCTTCAGAGTCTGTGTCTCCCCCTCTCTCTGTCCCTTCCCTGCTCATTCTCTGTCTCTCTCTGTCCCTCAAAAATAAATAAACATTAAAAATTTTTTTAAAAAGAAAAGAAAGAAAACAATACTTTGAAAAGCCTTGGTGATCCCCAGTTTCTTAAGCCAAGTGGTGACACTCGCAGAACTTGGGGGGACCCAGGACTGACCCAGCTTCTGAAAACTCACAGACTTGTTTATGTGCAAGAGAACATCTCTGATCACTGGCAAGAGAGGGTACGTGGCTCTCCCCTTTAAAGTGTGATTTTCAGGATCATTGTCAAGCCATGGAGAAGCCTAGAGCCTCAATCCCAGGCCTCTGCCATTCTAGCTGATCACACACCTCTGTCTGTTCTTCCTTCCACCTAGATAATACACTCTTTTGTCAGTGATTAAATAAACCCATTAACCTGCTTCCAAGATTAGGAAGAGGTTATTCCTATTTAACTGTTTACAATGCACCAGAAATTGCTGAGGGCACCGAGTACAAAATGTAATCCAGTCTCCCCACTCTCTCCTTCCACTCTGAGATAACATGCCTGCTGTAAGAAGTAGTATGACCTGCCATACTGGAGTTAAACATGCACATTCTTGATGGCAAAATACATCCTTCCACATAGCAGAGGTCATTTTTGTAAAATTAAAAGCAAACATCAAGTGGAATCATTTTTCCTGACCAGGAGGAGGCTTATAGGATGAAAATAAAAAATGAAGAAAATAAGGATGAATTTACTAAGCCAGGCACCTGATTTTTTTCTAGCTGGTTTAAATATCTGTGATTCCAGCATGGGGTCCCACTCTCTAAGCTCAATGTTCCCATCCAGGTGATTTTCAGCTGAGTTATCTGCATGATCTGTTTCCATGGAAACAATGGTGAGGTCACATACCCAGTAGAGTGACTTCTTGGTGACTTTAGGAGAGTTAGATCTAGGTGAAAAGTCGAATTCTGTCATTTAAGAGCTGTGTGACCTCGGGCACATCAGTAGACCTCCCTGAGCCTCAGTTTCCTCTTCTGACAATTGTGGATAATAACAACAGCCCTAGGAGTTTTTACAAGAATCAAATGACACTATCTGGGTAAAGTGCATGGTATGTTTTCCGGCATTGAATATGCTCAGTAAATGTCAGGTGCTTCTGTTTTTACTATGTATTAGGAAGTTAGAGCATTCACTCACTCATTCATTCATTCTCTCATTCATTTATTTCACAAACAATTATTGAGCTTCACTATGTTACAAATACTGTTCTAGACGCTAAAGATAAAATAGTGAACAAAGTTGACAAAGTCCTGTCCTCATGGACCTTACATTCTTATTCTAGTGATGGAGATAGACAATGTACAATAAACCATATGTATATTTCACATTCTATCTGGAGTGATAAATGCTATGAAGAAGCTTACAAGAGGATTACAGGAGAGAGGCATCAGGTTGCTGCAGAGGGAAGGGGAGCTATTTCAGATAGCATCCTCCCTGGGGAGGAGACATTTGAGGAGAAACCAGAAAAGCACACGACAGAATATGCCTTGTGGATGTGTGGGGAAGGGGAAGGGCAGGAGGTGAGCAGAAGAGCAAATAGGCTACTGAGACAGGGGTATAGACAGGAAGGGAGAACTCATGGGTCTTAATGTGTTAAAGAGCTGCAACAGGAAACAAGAGAGCATGGTGATGAAGAGACAAAGCCCCAGAGTCCTGCTGCCTGTAAGAGAATCTCAACTCCACCATTTACCAGCTCTCAGTGCTGTCCCCTAACCAGCAGCCTAGGCATCACCTGGGAGCTTATTAGAAACGCAGAATCTCAGGCCTTAACCCGCCCCACAAGATCAAAATCTGCATTTCAACCAGATCCCCTGGTGATTCATAAACCCGTAAAATTCTGAGAAGCACTCGCCTAGGGACTCATTAGTTAACCTCTCTGGGTCTCAGAAACCCAATCTGCAAAATGGACATCATAAAAGTAACTCTTTCATAAGGTTATTGTGAATTGTAAATAAGCTTGTGGCAAGAAAGTGCTCAGCCCAGTGCTTGAGACTTTGTAATTGCTCAATAAACCTTATTTTTGCATTTAATCTCTGGTGGGTTATCATACCAGAGGGCTAGGTCCTGAAGGTTTAATTTAAAGAGGATGAAATCCCTGCATCCTTTATGAAGCCCCATAAGAACCCAGGATGCTAAGGGAAAGTTCCCCTGGGACTCCCAGGAACTGTCACATTGCTTGTTGACTGCTTTGAGCCCCATTTTGAACCTATACAGAAGGAATGGTACCCAATTCTACTGCACCTATTGTTGAGACTGCTGGCTCTAGAAATACCCATCTCCGTGGTTATATACAGAAGGCCATCTTCACATGTGAAGAGAGCACTGGAGCCCTATTATCAGCAGTGCCTACAGTACGAGTCAGGTCTCTGATAGTGGAGATGGTTTTCAGGGATGCATGCACACTCCTTGACCTAGTTCCCCTGTGATTCATTGCTGTCATCGATGGTTTTCCTCCATGGGAAACTAGCTGACTCTGGAGAGGCTCAAACCTGAATATTGGCCTGGATACCACTGTATTTTCAAGTGTAAGAGAGTGCCTCTCGAGCCAAGATGGCAGCTGTCAGAACTCCCTCAATCCCAGTTACATTACTGTAAATCCCCAAACTATAATTGTGTAGAAAAGCAAAATCTGTTTATTAAATAGGAGCTTGTAACTTTCGATTAAACATTGTTGGCAACTATAATAGAGTAGCTAAGCAGTCTGCTGTGCAGACAGACTCTCTGGTTTCCAACCCCAGCTCAACCCTGTCATGCCCTCACTCCAGTTACCTAACCTCTGTAAGTTTGTTTCCCTCATCTGAAACTGGGGGGAGGGAGGGGGAAGGGTAGCAAGAGGACACAGGGATATTGTAACAAGTAAACCAGAACCTTTAAAAGTCCTGCGAGACACTGAACATTCTAAAAATGTTAGCAGTTGAGGCACCTGGGTGGCTCAGTCAGTTAAGTGTCCGACTTTGGCTCAAGTCATGATCTCGTGGTTTGTGGGTTCGAGCCCGGCATCAGGCTCTGTGCTGAGAGCTCAGAGCCTGGAGCCTGCTTCAGATTCTGTGTCTCCCTCTTTCTCTCTGCCCCTCCCCTGCTCACACTCTGTCTCTCCCTCTCTCTCAAAAATAAATAAACATAAATAAATAAATAAATAAATAAATAAATAAATAACTATTTAAAATAAAAATGTTAGCAGTCACCATTGCTGTTATTATTGTCTGTGATTCCAGGTGTGTTACATGCTAAGTTAACAAGGACACTTTCTCAGATAGACAGGGCCCATTCTTCAGCTAAGAGAATAATAAGGGCAATGTTCTGCTAGTAGGGACCAAAAAAATGACAAAACTGAGCTAGGATGATCACAACAGGAATGAAAAGAAGCAAACAATTCAGGGCATATTTTTAGAAACAGGGGCGTTAGGACTTAGCGATCGTATGTGTACAGGTGGTAAAGGAGGAAGAGAGTCAAGGTTTCCAGTCTACATTCTTACATAGATGGTGATGACATTGCATTCCAGGGGAGACACAGAGAAAAGTTCATGGAAAAGGTCAAAAGAGTTTAAAGGCAGTTTGTAAACTCTGGGAGTGTGCAAGCTCTGGACAAGGAATGTGTAGTTGTTCAGAATTCAGGGGTAAGAAAACAATGAAATATGCCATGAGGGAAATGCATGATGCAATCACGCTGAGGTACCAGATGGTTAAATTCAAAAGCATGAACAATACCAAGAGTTGGCAGAGGTATATGAGAACTGGAACTCTCCTTCACTGTGGATGGCAGGGTCAATGGGTATGATCCCTTCGGGAAAATGTCTGGTAATATTTATTAAAACTAAATACGTTAGCAATTCCTCTCCTGGGCATAGACACAGTCTACGTGAATGCTTAGTCCGTGAAAATACGTGTATGAAAATGTTCTGAGTGGTATTATTCATAATTGACAAAAACTGAAAGCAAGCTAAGTGTCCTAAATGTAGAATGAATAAGGAAACTGCAATGTGTTCATACTATGTTACAGTGCACAGCAATGGAGAAAAATAAACTATTCAATGGCATAGTCAAAATATTGACTGAAAATATCCAGCTATTAAAAAATAGCACTGAATAGTGATATTTATATAAAAATGCAAGAAAAGGCAAAACTAATCTATGAAATTATGAGAGTGGAAATGGTGGTTACATTTGGTGGTGCGGGGGCCGGGGTGGGGGGAGCATATCATCTGTGAGAGAGTACACACAAGCCTGCCCTCTGGGGTGGAAATGTCTGGATCAGAGTGGTGGTTCTCTAAATGCACACATAGGAAAAAAAAAAAAAAATAGTGAGCTGCACATTTTAAATGTCTGCCATCTATTTTGTGAAGGTTATATCTCAATTTAAACAAAATACATTTAAAAAAAGAATACAGGGCTAAAATATCTGAGCAGCTCTTGAAACAGCACACACAAGAGCAGTGAGCAAAATACAGGCTGAGGTGACTTAGTACTCAAAATTCGTTTTTGGCTCTAAAAGGACTATTGATCACTGTTGATGGTCATTTTTGGAATTAATTGTGGTTTTGGTGTTTGCCAACCATGGCCCCGGTGGAATCTGTAACAAGCCTCCAGAAGGAGCCAACTGAGTGAGTCTGAAGGAGAAGGGTGTGTCCCATCAACTCTGCTCATGGACTCCGGGGAGCTTGGGACAGCTGAGTGTCTATCACAGAGCTGCCACTAGAGGGCACCCCTGGGAGCCTCTGCCGGGACCAACCCAGGAGCTGTGGCTCCGGAAGGCTTTGGAGACACAACCCTTGTCAGCAGCCTTCTCAGTAGAGACCCACAGGCTTTATAGTACAGGGTGTCAGCCTGGATTCTTCTTCTGGGGTAGCTTGCCTGGAGCTGCTTCCTTTCCTGGGCCTCGCCCTTCTCAGGAGCAAACAAACAAACAAGCAAAAAAAACAAACAGTACTGGCTCCTTCTAGTCCTATAAACTTCAAGATTTCATGATGCTGTAGCTGAAGTGTTCCGCTATCAACTGTTTGTCCAGTATTTATGGAGCACCTACCATGTGTATGGGGGACACAGCCACAAACAGGACAGAAATGGCTCCTGTCCATATAGAACTTGACTTTCTCATAAGGGAGACAGACAGAAAACAGGATGTGTTCAAACGGTAGCTAGTGATCTGAAGAAAATGTATTAGGAGGACCTGGAAAGTGACAATGTTAGATAAGGTGGTCAGGGGCTGCCTTTCTGAGGAGGTGGCATTTAATTTTTTTTTGTTTTTTGGTTATTTATTTTTGAGCGAGCAAGAAATAGACAGCGTGAGTGGGGAAGGGACAGAAAGAGAGAGGAGAAACACAGAATCCGAAACAGCCTCCAGGCTCTGTCAGCACAGAGCCCAATGCGGGGCATGAACTCACTAACTGTGACGTCACGACCGGAGCTGAAGTCGGCCACTTGACTGACTGAGCCACCCAGGCACCCCCCACCCCCACTCCAGGCAGGAGGTGGCATTTAAATTGAGGCTTGAATAACAGGAAGAAGGTGACTAGGGGGAGAACAAGGGCGGAGATCAGAGGCGGAAGCTGGAATCTGGCATCCCTGCCCCACCTGAGCCAATCACCTGTGCTAGACGGGCAGTTAGAAGTGCCTCTGGCATCTCTCTGCTCCTGTTCCTTGGAATCAAGAGGCAGCAGTGGTCTCCGGTTTTCCTTCTCTCCTCATCACAGAGAGGAAACAGCAATTTTCCACCAGCAAACCCAGTTAAGTGGAGACTAAATGGCACAGGAGTTAACACTGAACATGGGAGCTGGGAAACCTGCTGGATTTGGAATGCATTCGTTCACAACAGAGGCACACACACCTGGAGGCAGTTCCAACAGGAAATAAACATGAACCAGCAATTAATTACGTGTTGGGTCTGCAGATGGAATCACACGTGCGGAAACAGGAAGGACCCTCAGCCCCCCTGGCTGGTCTCCCCTCTCCCCAGGCTCCCTTCGCACCCGGGGTTTACACAACCTCGTGGTAATTATCACATTGCATTGCTATTGTTGGCTTGCCTGCTCTTCTCACTAGGGTATGAGCTACTGGAGGCCCAGACCGTGTGGAGCTTGTCCTGCTCACGGCAGCTCCTCTTCACTAGCTGGCACTTCGTGCACATTCTAAATGTTGCAGAAATGAATGCATGCACACGTTCACGAGTTAATGCACCAACTCAATTCAGACGATAGTTACTGAGTACCTACTATGCGTAGATATTTCTCCAGGGGCAGCAAGCAGAACAGGAAAAAAAGGTCCTGAGTTTACGAAGCTGGCCACATGGTGGGGGACAGGGCAGACAGACAATAAAATCAGTAAGTGAGGAGGCCCGGTGGCTGCTGTGGAGTGAGTGAGGGCAAGAGTAGAAAGCGAGAAAGCCAGAGAGTCAAGGGCAGCTGGTGAGGGGGGACAGAGTAAGACCAAGCATGAGCCTTGTTAGGGCTTGGCTTGGCTGTGAGAAAGATAAAAGGCCATCAGATAGCTCTGAACAAAGAACGACATGATCTGGCTTGTGTGTTTAAAGAATCAGGAAAACTCACCTAGATATGAGAGCTAAGGGCTTTAGTGTCCATCCTGTCCAGTTACATAAGCACCAAAAGAGATGAACCCTTACCCAGGGCAAGAATGAAAGAAACAGGTATCTGAGGCTCTCCCTGGGAGTCATGTAGAGAAAAAGCAGTTTGAACCGTACTCTCAATCAACTGACTTCAGAGTTTAGCTGCCATAGCACCAATGATATCACCTGTCTCCTCACTCATTTCTACCCCAGTTTTATGGAGACATAGTTGACATACAACACGGGATTAGTTTAAGGCGTACAGCCTAACAATTCAGTATGTGTACATATAGCAAAATGATCACTGCAATACGGGTAGTTAACATCAATCTCACCACCCCACGTAGTTACAAACTTTTTCTCTTATGATGGGAACCAACTTTTAAATGTGCAGTATTGTTAATTACAGTCATGGTCATTTTCAAAGATAAATGCGAGGGTAAGGAGTGGCCGCCTAGAAGGTGAGCACTGCCAATCTTAGCCCCAATCTGACAGTCGTCTCAGAGACCAGAGCTCTCTGTCAGGGTCTCTTGGTGTGTGTAAAGACTTACAAGGCAGACAGAGCTTGTCGGGGTGTGAAGATTTGCTCTGAAAAGTCCCTTTTCAGCAACCAGGGCCCAGCCATGCAGGAGCTAGAGACAAGGGGGGGGGGGCCATCAACTAGAAGGTAACCAAAGACATCCCCCTCACAGCCGTCTTTCTCTCGTCCAACAAGCAAGTGGTCCTACCTCCTCAGGACCATGTAGTGACACGGAAATCCCAGAACCTTCTTCCTCCTTTGCTAGCTATCTCTCGACTTCCTCTTCTTGTCACACCTCCCCGTCGTCAATCTCAGCTAAGTCCCTGGATTCACCCCGTAACTGTGATCTGTAATTGATTTCCTTTAGGAGCTTTGTGTGTGTGTGTTTTTTAACTGTCTCTGCAGGTCAGAGAGAAACCTCCATTTCTACTACGGGTTTTCCTTAAAAACAGCAAAAGCCCATGTCCCAGTGCACCTGCCGCATCCTGTCTTAGGCACTTACAGCACTTTGGAAAGCACCCTCCACCTGGTGAGTCCCTGACTTTGATCTCCCCCCACTCCCTCCACCCCACACCATGCCCCCTCCCCTCCCCCGCTTCCCTCACCAAGGGAGGGTCAGTGACCCAAGCCTAGCCAATCAGAATCAAGGTGTTGGATTCAGATCAAAGCCAGGCCCCTACATGTCACTCTAGGAACATTTGCTGATGTTATTTGGAAAAGAGTGTTCTTTGGCCTACCAGGATTGCTAAAGTGGCAAAGTGGAAGCCTGTAAGCTACTGAAGGGCCCCAACTCAGGGAAAGTCTGCCTGTGAACAAGTCTATCACAGAAGAAAATAGAGCTAAAGTATGATGAGGAACAGCTTGATGGCCACCTTGTTAGAGCACCTGGACCTAGCCATGCCTGAAGCCAGCATTGCCCTGGACTTTTTTAGGTATAGGAGTTGAGTTATTTTCCTATGGCTGCTGTCATAGATCACCACAAATTTGGTGACTGAAAGCAACACATACGTATTTACTCTTTTACAGTTCTGGAGGTCAGAAGTCAAATCAAGGTGTTGGCAGCACTGTGTTCCTTCCAGAAGCTTCAGGGGAGAATCCATTTTCTTGCCTTTTCTAGCTTCTGGAGGCCACCTGAATTCCTGGGTTTGTGGCCAGTTTCTCACATGCCTCTACCCTTCTGCTTCCATCCTCCCATTTCCTACTTCTGCAGTGACATCTCCATCTTTCCCTTAGAAGGACCCTGGTGATTACACTGGGATCACGCAGATGGTCGAAAATAATCTCTCGTCTCAAAATCCTTAGTTTAATCAGAACTGCAAAGCTCCTTTTGCCATTGGAGGTGACATCTACATAGGTTCTGGGGAATCAGATGTGGACACTTTGGAGATGCCACTGTGCAGCCTATCCCAGGAGTCAATGCATTCTTTTTTTTTTTTTTTTTTTTTTTTTTTTTTGGTGCTTGAGCCAGTTTAAGCTGCAATCTGTCACTAAATCCACACCATTTTACTTCTGGGGAACACACAAACCCTTGTATTCAGTTCATCCAATCAGAGTTCTAACTTCTTTGTGTCACTTCAGTATTTTTAATTTCAGCTGACAGTACAGAGCAGAGGTTAGGAACACAGATTTTTGGATTCAGACAGTTTGTGTCTACATCCTGACCTTTCCACTCACCATTTAAGACTTTTAAACTACAACCCTTTTGACCTCACAAATGGAGATAATAAAAGCACCTGCTTCAGATGGTGATCGTAAAAATTAAATGAGATAATGAATGTACCATGCTCGCAGTACAATGTCGATGCTCCCTAAACAATGCTCTTTCCACCAGGCTGCAGACCTGACTCCTTCCTTCTGGCATTACACTAATTTTACATACAATGTGTCTCAATTAATTGCTACATTTTATTCAGCTTCTTTAGAAATGGCTCCAGACTCAGAGAAGGAACCTCTCAGCAGATTCTCACACCAACACCTCCGTTTTAAAGATGTTGTCAAGCTCTTCCACGGAATAGACGACTGAACCAAATTTCTGTACATTGGCCATGCCTCCCTTTCTTCATCATCTGCCTTTATTGCTAACATCACTCTGCCTCCAGAGTAACCCTATCCCATCTACGAGGTCTGTATTTTTCAGCCACTTGAGGCAAACACTCCTCTCCATACCTATGTGATTTCATTTTTTTCCCTGGCTTATCCGATAACTATGGCTTTTCATGTTCTTTCAGAAAATGTGATTGTTTCTCCCTTCTGCCAAATTCCACTCAGCACTTAATGTTCTAGTTTAACTCGACAGAAATTGTTTCAGCCTCGTACTCCCTGGACATCGCATTTGTCTGCAGGGTGCCTCCCTGGATGGAGTCATGGGGATTTTCGAAGTTGGTGTTCCATGCTTCCACAACATCTCATAGAACAACAGGCAATAGCTTTACTGGGTGGTTCAGCTTTGGACTGCAAGCCGGCAAGGGGCAGTCATCTGTGACAAGTGACAGTTACACTATGTGGCTCACAGTGGCTGAAGTTTCCATGGATTTTATACCGCAGATGCAGGCTACCTGGAGGAAACACAACAGGGTTTCCTAGAGACAGGACAATTTGTGCTGAACTTTTACCTGGATACCTGCCCATCCCAGCATCCACCTTACCCACTGTCTCCTCTTCCCTCCTCCCCTATGAAGAATTTCTTTGACATTTATTCCTACACATTTAAGGATAATTTTTTTAATTCATTCATACAATTAATCAAAATATACTTATGGAATACATTTTCATTTCCACCCACTCAGCTAGTAACCCCTTTATCATTGAAGACAGTAGAAACTTCATCTCATGAAAGGAATCAGGCCCCTTCTGAGCTTCAGGTTGGTCTAAACTACCATGGTACTTCCTTCCCTCTTTGCCGGCCATTGGCTTACGTTTGGGCACGTAACCAAGTTCTGTCCAATGAGACATCAGAATAAGTCTGCTGGGAAGCTTCTCTTTGCTGACAAAACAATAGAACCTCAGGGGGAAAAGTCTTTGCTTCCCTTTCTTTCTGCTTGGAATGGAGAGATTGATGCTTGGAGCAGTGGCAACCATTTTTTCCCCATGGAGTAAAGGCCAAAAATAATCTTAGAAACACTGAACCCCACTCTGACCTCATTGAGCTGCTAAACTTATTATGTGATATTTTTAGCTACCTTTATTATTTAAGCTGCTATTCATTAGGCATTTTGTTACTTGCAGCTGAATGCATTTGAAATGATACACCATTTTTTTTTTTAATTTTTTTTTCAACGTTTTTTATTTATTTTTGGGACAGAGAGAGACAGAGCATGAACGGGGGAGGGGCAGAGAGAGAGGGAGACACAGAATCGGAAACAGGCTCCAGGCTCCGAGCCATCAGCCCAGAGCCTGACGCGGGGCTCGAACTCACGGACCGCGAGATCGTGACCTGGCTAAAGTCGGACGCTTAACTGACTGCGCCACCCAGGCGCCCCGAAATGATACACCATTTAACTCTTTGCTTTCTAGGTGGACTATTAAATAAAACTTAACCCTCCCTATGCCTGCCTTAAAAATTGTGTGGGGGCACCTGGGTGTCTCAGTCAGTTAAGCATCTGACTTGGGCTCAGGTCATGATCTCATGGCTCACGGGATCAGGCCTCACATCAGGCTCTGTGCTGAGAGCTCAGAGCCTGGAGCCTGCTTCAGATTCTGTGTCTCTCTCTCTCTCTGCCCCTCCCCTGCTCACACTCTGTCTCTCTCTCTCTCTCTCTCTCAAAAATAAATAAACATTAAAAAAAATTTCTTAATTGTGTGTATAGATATGGTGGGTGCACCTTCTTATTGAACAACCTTTAAAATGACATCAAGTGTTAGACTCCCGGATGGTTCAGTCATTAAGCATCTGACTTCAGCTCAGGTCATGATCTCACAGTCGGTGAGTTCAAGTCCCACATTGGGTAAGCACAAGCCCTGCTTCAGGTGAGGTTGTGCACGACTTCAGGTGAGCTCCAGCCCCGCATCAGGTAAAAACAGGAGCCCCAAGTAAGCCCCACATCTCCACGTCTCTCTCCCTCCCTCTCTCTCTCTCTCTCTCTGCCCCTCACTCACTTGTGCCCTCTCTCCCTATCTAAAAAACAAATAAATAAAATGACTTCAAGTGTTAACAGTCCCCAAATGGTAGTTATGTATCTTGGGAGGCTGAGTTCCCCCACTGAGCCTACTTACTGAACAAGATTTCTACCTTCCCTAAGCAGTCTATTAAGTGCATTTCTGGGCTCTTAACACCCAAATATTGTAGCACTTGATGGTTCTTATCACCCAATATTGTAGAATTTGATTATCTCTCTCCCTTTTCCCTATCTGGGCCATGCAGCAAGGTATCAGGACCAGATCTTATTATATAGAAAATATGCAGAAAGAAAAAAAAAAAATCCTAGAATTCCCAGCTGTGAAATAAGAAGAAATCTCCAGTATAAATCTGATTTCAAGAAAAAGGGAGAACAGAATCAGGAGGCATACTTTCCATGGGCATTGCTAATTAAAAATGGCGGCTTAATCACACAGTTTCCAGTTTAGACTATAACTAACATAAGACTTTTTTTTTACCATAGCTTTGCATCTGATAAGTAAATTAGAAATCTAAATATAAAGTGGTCAAAGGACAAATTAAAAATATTACATAAGGATCACTGAGTCAGGAGAAGCAGTTAACCCAAGGCCTAAGCATCTTACAGCTTCCCAAAGGCACATCTACAAAGAGTGTTACATGCCTGATGATCCCTAAGACTAAGACCTAAAACACTCAAATGAGCATTAGCTCACAAGCAAGGGCATCTGGTAAGACTACAGATGGAAGTCAGATGGTCCACACAGAAGAAACTTCTAGAAACATTAACACAGTCTCTCAAATGCAGATGTGGGTCAACCACCAAAAAAACAGGCCAGTAGTCTAAGCCTCAAAAGGCCTCACAAAGTGGAATTTATTCCCTTGGTAAATTTACTAGTCTCCAAGGGCTGATCCCTCAGTCTTAGGGGCTCAGAAAGCTGACTTTTCTAACACAGAAGGATCAGTTCCTTCTTCAGATATGGAATCATATTACTGAAGCTCATGGGACTTGTTATAAAACTGAAATGTCAACTTATTAATGCAAAATGATAAATGACTGGCATAAGAACTTTTAAAAGTTCTCCCAATTAATCCAGTCTCTTCATAGAGCCGAATGTGTGAGGAGGAGGCAAATCTATTTTATCTGAAAGTTTAATGGAATCAAAAGGCACTGGATAACCTGATAGAGCCCATGCACTCTGAAGATGGCCTTGCCAACGGACCAAAGTCAACTGAGTACTTCCTCATCATCTCCATAAGGGATGCCCTTGCCAATGGGAGTAGAATTCTTCTAGGTGGCTGGGAATGCCCTTTTCCCCCAGGGCAGAGTCTATATGTGCAGTACCAAAAACTGCCTCCAAGACAATCCTTTCTCGCTGCTCTTGTGAACACATTAAAATCCCTTTGACCAACATGTTTTGGTTTTTTGTTTTTTTGTTTTTTTGTTTTTTTTTTTTACTAAGTGTGCTTATTCATTCCATCAGATTGCTGAGAAATCTTGTAGCCTAGAAGCCATCTCCTCTTTTCCAGTTGTTCAGAAACATTATATGTTGACATTAGGGCTTCAATCTCAGAATATAATCCTGATTAATGTCCTACAAGAGCTTCCAAGTGATATCCATAAACCCCACTTCAGATCTTGGGTTCCACATTAGATCAGTAACACATGACCAGTATGGTTGCATCCCTTCCTTCCTTCCTTCCTTCCTTCCTTCCTTCCTTCCTTCCTTCCTTCCTTCCTCCCTCCCTCTCTCCCTTCCTTCCTTCCTTCCTTCCTTCCTTCCTTCCTTCCTTCCTTTAATCAACAGATATTCACTGGGTAGCTGGTATACAGTAGGAAACAAAACAAACAAAAACTCCCATCCTCATGGAGTTCATGTTCTATTAGGAGGAGATAGACAGTACACATACACATATTATGTCTGACGGTAAGGATTGGAATGGAGAAAAATAATGGTGGATAGAGATTTCTGGGGGTGAAGTATGCAGTTTCTAAAATATGGTATTGGGAGTCCTCATTAAAAAATTACATTTAGACAATGACCTGGGAGGTGTGCATGCCATGAGGATATCTAAGGAAAGATAATTCGAGGAAAAGGAAGTAGTGTATGTAGCTAGAGCAGGGTGGATCTGGGTAGAGAAGCAGGAGATGAGGTCAGGGAGTTAATGGTGAGCAGGATCAGGTAGGACCTAT